>NW_013952641.1:74684-77250 GCF_001266775.1 Austrofundulus limnaeus | reverse complement strand
AATAAACATAAAAACTGTAATAAACATAAAAACTGTAATAAACATAAAAACTGTAATAAACATAAAAACTGTAAAAGATTGAATCAACTGTTTAAGGAAGAAGCAGGAGTTGTCATGGCGACAGCATCACTCACACATCCAACATGTGACAAAAAGCCGCCACCTCCTCGTCTCTCTCCTCTGACACCTGGAACAGCTCGTATCCAAACCCACTGGTCCTGGAGCTCAGCGACACCTGTCAATCACACACAGCCAGCCAATCAGAGCAAAGCTTATCTGGACCAATCAGAATACCTGGTTTTAAGAAGCAAAATCAGCTGAGTTGTGTTTCAGGTTACATCAGATAAACAAACTATTCTGTCTTTGTACAAATAATAAACATTTCATTGACCTGATCACTGACCCGATCACTGACCTGATCACTGACCTGATCACTGACCTGATCATTGACCTGATCACTGACCTGATCACTGACCTGATCATTGACCTGATCACTGACCTGATCACTGACCTGATCATTGACCTGATCACTGACCTGATCACTGACCTGATCATTGACCTGATCACTGACCTGATCACTGACCTGATCATTGACCTGATCACTGACCTGATCACTGACCTGATCACTAACCCAATCACTGACTCGATCATTGACCCAAACACTGACTCGATCACTGACTCGATCATTGACCCAAACACTGACCTGATCACTGACTCGATCATTGAACCAAAGGTTCTCAAGCTCCGTTCAGACAGAACTCTGTTTACTGAACCAGTGGCTGCTGAGGTCATTACGCTCTAGCACGATGCTGTGTTCAGGTCAAGCATGGAAAATCCCCCACTCTTAGACCAATACGGTCGCAATGATGCATTTAGGTACCGAAACATGGTACCGTTTGATGTTACGTGAATAGTATCTTGGTAGTACTGACAGAATTCAGTCGGTACTTATAAAAGTATCAAATTCGGTACCCATCCCTACATTCACTCGATCACTGCCCTGATCACTGACCCTGGAAACTGACTCGATCGTTGGCATGAACACTAACCCCGTTAACTTACCCAATTGTTGACCCGATCACTGTCACAACCACTGACCCTGATAAATGACGCAATCACTGAACCTGTTAACTGACCTGATTACTGACCCAATCATTAACCCGTTCACTGACCCCTGTAACTGACCTGAACTCTGACCCTCTTGTTGACCCCATCACTAAACAGATCAGTGGCCTGATCCTTGACCAGATTGTTGAACCAATCACTGACCCTATCAGTGACATGGTCAAGACCAATAATGCTCAACAGTTTCTTTAGTACTAAAATAAATCCATCTAAAAAAAAAACTGTTCTGGTCCTGCAGGTCCCAGACCTTCTGCACCTGGTCCTATAGGACTCCCAGTTTCTTCCTTTAAATTTGCAGGTAATAAAACTGATCAGTCATGAATATGAAAAGCCACCTACCGGTCCAGCAGAAACCCGCCTCTGGTTTTTGTTGGTCTTCACAGCAGATGTGTAGGTCCTGGGAGGCAGCTGAGGAGGGAGAGTCTTACTCCGAGTCACAGGCTTCCCTGATTGGTCCTCATTATTGCGTAGAGCTCTTGGCGGCGGTCTGATGTCGTTGAGTCGGACCAGAGAGTAGTTTATGGTGTCGTAGTTCAGTTCTGCTGAGGTCACTTTGTGCTGGTCCACATCAGGGTTGAACAGGTTTACGTCTCGGGGCTCTGTGGACTGTCGAGGGACTAAGAAGGGGTTCTCTGACCCTGGGGGTGGGGGGATAGGCTGTCTGGGTGGGATGGCAGGGGGAACATCATCTGGAATGGTCAGAAGGCCTTTGGAGAGAAACCCTGAACCAAGTCCAGAAGAGTCTTCAGGGTTGGAACCAGAAAGGTCTCTGAATTTAGTCAACTCCAGACTGTCTAGGATGTAGGGGGACTCTTTGTGGCTCACCAGGGGAGGAGTTGGCCTAGGTGGTAGTGGGAGAGGACACTGGGATCCCCCAGGCTGGTTTAGGGAGAAATCTGACACAGAGAGCCCGGTCAGCAGGTTCTCGCCTTCGAGGTCCGGGTCGTGGAGGCCTGGCCGAGGCTGGTCCACAGACGAATTCAGGGTCTTGGAGCGGATCTGGCTTGGAGGACAAAGTTCGGTTTGGTTGGTTTCAGTCCCATTTTTGTCCTGTTTGAGTCGGGAGAGCGCATCATACTCCATCTGCAGAGCCTCAGCCAGAACCAGCTCCTTCTGACTGAGACCCAGAGACTCCAGACACCCCCATCCCGCCTCGCCGCCCTCCTTCTGAGTCTGAGTGGCCGACATGGTCTAAAACCAGAAAACAGAGTCCAAGTCACCTGAAGTTCCTCCAGTTTATGACTGAAAGACCTGAATATTGTGAAAAGTTGAACTGTTTGCAGACGATGCTCTGATTTCTGAAGAGAAACTCTGGAGTTTTATTAGGATTATTCATCACAGCACAAAGTTCTGTTTACCGTTTCTGTAGTTTGTTTACAGTTTCTGTAGTTTGTTTACAGTTTCTGTAGTTTGTTTACTGTTTCTATAGTTTGTTTACTGT
>NW_013952641.1:68788-70449 GCF_001266775.1 Austrofundulus limnaeus | reverse complement strand
GGAGAACAGGTGAGGGAGAGCAGGTGAGGGAGAACAGGTGAGGGAGAGCAGGTGAGGCAGAACAGGTGAGACAGAACAGGTGAGACAGAACAGGTGAGACAGAACAGGTGAGGGAGAACAGGTGGACTGCAGTCTTTAAGACCATGAACACCTGGAGGCTCAGGTGAGCAGGAGGATCACAGGTTCTTGATTAGCAGCAGATGACGTCACCTGAAAAACACACCTGGACAGATGTTTTGTTCTGTTTCTACCTGTGCAGGTGAGACTCTGTAACAGACTGGTGTCGACCCATCTTTCTGTACCGGTACCGGCAGGCAGGCCTTGTTGGTTTTCTTTTAACCGGTTTCATTAACGGGTCATGAAGTTCTGATCCAGCCCGTTAAACCGGGTCGAACCGGACTCTGAATGAAGTTTGTTTTAACGACAGTAACTGTGCTGTTTCCTAAACACAAGAGACACAGCAGAACCGGAACCAGCAGGGTCCGGACCGGACGCCGGTGTGTGGTCTCACCTGCAGTCCTACGGTGTCCGGGAGGGGCCGCAGTCACACCGAGCCGCCGCTCCCCACAGGGACTGCCGGGGCAGGAAGACGGGTTCCCGTCGCCTCTGTTCCGGTTCTGCTTTCATCCAGGAAGCCGAACGGGCCTCCGGTTCCGGTCGGGTTCAGGGTAAACAATGCGGGTCGTCGTGTGACGTTCTGCCGCTCCTTCTCCCGGTGAGAACCGAGAACTGCGGCTCTACGTCACCCGCTGCTGGGCAGCTGCGGACATGCGCAGTTACTGTTTACAAGACTTCCGCCTGACCTTTCAGAATAAAACTCATCCAGTCTGCTTCTTACCTTCAGTCTAAAATCAGAAGATCCAGTTTTTCATTTATTTCATTTTATTTACGGTGTCAGGAGCAGATTGAGTCTAATGTTTCAAAATAAAAGCACCTGGTTCTTTTTAATGGATCTTTAATCTGGACCGAAAGTCGGTGACACAGCGACACCTGCTGGTTCAAAGTATTCACTGAAATCAGATCAGGTGTTTACATCTGGAAATTCTAAGAACCGGTTCCAGTGCGTGACGTCACAGAAGCGTGAAGGTTAAAACCAAAGTGTTTAAAACAAAAATAAAAAAAGTTTGTCTTCTGCTTTGATGAGGCTGAAACAAGCTTTACTCCTCAGGTGTGTGTTTGAATCTGCAGGTCAACAAAACCTGATTTCACAGGTTTGTGTTGTTCAAACAGCTTCTCTTCTTCAACAAACAAACAAACAAACAAACAAACAAACAAACAAACAAACAAACATCTGTTTACTTTGTTTCTCCTCTGCTCTGTTCAGCTCCACCTGCTGCTTCAGTTCCTCTGCAGCCAAGTTTCAAATGTTCTTCATGATCTCCGTCAGAACGTCTGATCGAAAATATTTCATGTTTTACTCAATTCATTTTATCACATCAGAAGTGTTCAGGTTCACAGATAAACAACAGGTCACTTCACAGGTCACTTCACAGGTCACTCCACAGGTCACTCCACAGGTCACTCCACAGGTCACTTCACAGGTCACTCCACAGGTCACTCCACAGGTCACTTCACAGGTCACTCCACAAGTCACTTCACAGGTCACTTCACAGGTCACTCCACAGGTCACTTCACAGGTCACTTCACAGGTCACTCCACAA
>NW_013952641.1:58777-61319 GCF_001266775.1 Austrofundulus limnaeus | reverse complement strand
CATACCTGACTCTAACCTCACAGGTACAAACCTGACTCTAACCTCACAGGTACATACCTGACTCTAACCTCACAGGTACATACCTGACTCTAACCTCACAGGTACATACCTGACTCTAACCTCACAGGTACACACCTGACTCTAACCTCACAGGTACATACCTGACTCTAACCTCACAGGTACACACCTTTGTTTGACCTGATTAAAGTGAGTTAGGATGTTTTTTGTGATTTTTGTTTTCTTCTTGGAGCAAACAGGGAGGAAGACGTTGGTCCTCTTTGTGTGTTTGTGAATGAGCCACTGTGAGGAGGTGAAAACTTTCCCAGCATCCTCGGCGGTGCTGGAGGCCTCTGAGGTTGTTGCTTAGCGACGTTCATTCATCTCCTCACAAACAAACAAACTGAACTGAACAGAAAAATGTTGAAACCCTGGCTGCTCTCTGATGGTCAACACCAGTCAGAGTCCAGATCTGCTTTTAGAACATGGTTCTGAACGCCTTGGTTCTGCACTGAGACCATGATAGAAGAACCCAGAACCCTAAAACCAGAACATGTTCTGATGAAAAACTTTGTTTAAACTGTTTGAACATTTTACTAAACTAAAAACATGATCTACATTGAAACATCCCGTCCTGTCCTGTCCTGTCATATCTCAGTGTCTCAGAGCTGTCCTGATGAGGACAGAGACACATTACCTGCTCAGCAGCTCTTGGTGAAGTTCCTGGTGACTTCTGGAAGCTTTGACAGGATTCACAAGCTTCTTGGGTTTAATCAAGTCTTCTTCCTCATCCAAGTAATCCGGTGGGGGGACATAGCTGGACACAGGAGACGGCTTCCTGTGGACACCTTCAGAGCGGTGCTGCTGCAGCTCTGCATACGCTGAAGACAGAGAGGACAAGGTGACAAGAACACTTAAAATATTAAAAAATTAAATCTATGACCTCTTTGCCCCTCTGTCTCTGTCTTTCTGCAGTTAGACACTCTAATGGGTCAGGCTGGACCCAGAACTCATCAGTAAACCTAACAGCTGTTTCAACACATCTAACAGAACTCTGACTTTTGAAATGTCACAGTCGTGGTGGGGTTTGGACCCAGATGCAGACCACGGGGAACACGCAAAGATAAAATATTTTACTAAACAAAACAAAAGCTGGTCAGGCAGCTAAACATCAGATAACTTTGGAAGCACAGGAGGAGCAGGACACCTGTGAAACCAGAGGTGGCAAGAGACTGGTTGTGTAGGGCTGACTTAATGAGCTATTGGGAACAGCTGTCCTAATTGGAGACAGGTGAGTGTGGATAGCTTTCTAAGAACCAAGAGGAAGCTGACTGAGAGTGAACTGAGGAATGCTACAGGAAACACAGGGAAGCTAAACAGGAAATAAGAAAATAAAACACGAGTGTATCAAAACAATAACAGAGTGAGAATATCTAAAAATCACAAAAACCATAAAACAAAAACTAAAATACAAAGATCATGACATGAAATGGTGCCATCACACCACAAAAGGCAGGTCCAAGTCGAGTCAAATTATTGATCCACTTTGACAGAACACCAGGTTTAACCTCCAGAACCAGTAAAGTTTGGCTGAAAACCTTCCAGTTCTTCTACTGGTTCTGGTTCTAAAACTGAAAACCAATCTAGATAGGGATCAATTACAGCAGAGAACCAGAATCTATACTCCACAGAACTGGACTAATAATCAACTAGTAAAAAACACTGGTCCAAACCAGAACAGAACCGCTGATCCAAACATTGAACTCATCAGAACCAACAGGAATCCCACAAACACCAGTTTGGTCAAAGGATAATTCATCTTACCAAACTTAACTCTCTCCTCCCTGCCTGTGGGGGGCTGTGGGGGGCTGATGAACATCTTCTGGTCCATGAGGTCCAACTCAGTGGGTCTGAACTGGTTCTGATGTGATCTGACTCTCCTGTGTTTCAGTTCAGGAAACTCTGTAGTCCCCTCCTGATTCAGTCATATCGAGTGTATAACAGTGGTCACATGACCCTGAGGGCTCCCATCCTCCCTCCACCTCCTCCCTCCTCCGCCTCTTTGTGCAGCAGCCTCTCTACAGCCAGCTCTCAGGATTTTCCCACGCTGCTTCACTTCTTTCATCAGTTCAAGCAGCATTTAATGAAACATTAAACCACAACAACTAAAAGAGACGCTACACTCAAGACAACCTGGTGGCGCCAAACCATAACCAAACTAACACTGACCTAAACCTACAGGAACTAACCCTAACCTAACTCTACAGGAACTAACCCTGACCTAAACCTACAGGAACTAACCCTGACCTAAACCTACAGGAACTAACCCTGACCTAAACCTACAGGAACTAACCCTAACCTAACTCTACAGGAACTAACCCTGACCTACAGGAACTAACCCTGACCTAACTCTACAGGAACTAACCCTGACCTAAACCTACAGGAACTAACCCTGACCTAAACCTACAGGAACTAACCCTGACCTAACTCTACAGGAACTAACCCTGACCTACAGGAACTAACCCTGACCTAACTCTACAGGAAC
>NW_013952641.1:54397-56632 GCF_001266775.1 Austrofundulus limnaeus | reverse complement strand
GACCTAACTCTACAGGAACTAACCCTGACCTAACTACAGGAACTAACCCCGACCTAACTCTACAGGAACTAACCCTGACCTAACTACAGGAACTAACCCCGACCTAACTACAGGAACTAACCCTGACCTAACTCTACAGGAACTAACCCTGACCTAAACCTACAGGAACTAACCCTGACCTAACTCTACAGGAACTAACCCTGACCTAAACCTACAGGAACTAACCCTGACCTAACTCTACAGGAACTAACCCTGACCTACAGGAACTAACCCTGACCTAACTCTACAGGAACTAACCCTGACCTAAACCTACAGGAACTAACCCTGACCTAAACCTACAGGAACTAACGTTAACCTAACGCTACAGGAACTAACCCTGACCTAAACCTTCAGGAACTAACGTTAACCTAACGCTACAGGAACTAACCCTGACCTAACTCTACAGGAACTAACCCTGACCTAAACCTTCAGGAACTAACGTTAACCTAACTCTACAGGAACTAACCCTGACCTAAACCTTCAGGAACTAATGTTAACCTAACTCTACAGGAACTAACGTTAACCTAACTCTACAGGAACTAACCCTGACCTAAACCTACAGGAACTAACATTAACCTAACTCTACAAGAACTAACGTTAACCTAACTCTACAGGAACTAACCCTGACCTAAACCTACAGGAACTAACCCTGACCTAAACCTACAGGAACTAACCCTGACCTAAACCTACAGGAACTAACATTAACCTAACTCAACAAGAACTAACGTTATTCTAAACCTACAGGAACTAACATTAACCTAACTCTACAGGAACTAACGTTAACCTAAACCTACAGGAACTAACCCTGACCTAAACCTACAGGAACAAATCTTAACCAAACTCTACTGAACAACTGATGTCATCTAAATGTTGACTTCTTGAAAGATTTTTGTTTTCGCACCAAGACATTTCCAAACAGGTCTGCCCACTGAAAAGGTTCCTGATTTGTCCACTCAGCGTTCTCCAATGAATCTTGAGCTCTAACTCCATTGCCTTCTGGAGAAGCTGGCAGAAATCCTCTTAGAAAAAGAAAGGAGGCATCTCAAAAGCTTAGTTGTCCTCTGTCTCGGCAGTTGACATCTCAAAATCCTCTCAGGTTCTTCAACAGTAACCAAAAATAAAATGTGCAGAAAACCAGTTGATCTCTTCTAAAAATTCTTTTTTCAAAAATCTGACTCCATTTAGGCTCACAATCAGCCAGCAACAGCTCTGTGAGAGTGACGGGCCTTGGGTCTTATCAGAACCATATCAATAACACCCTCCCACCAGCTGGTGAGGAAAACTAAAGCACAAAGTTTAATCACCCTCTGACTTCCTGGCCACACCCCTGGAGGTGGTACCTTTTGTCAGAACATACTTTGTAAGCCTCCCTGGTAAGGTCTAATCAGGGGTCCTGGAGAGGAGGGTCCATCAGATAGTCGAATCTTGGATTCAGGAAGAGCAGTGTGGTTTTGGTCCTGGTCGTGGAACAGTGGACCAGCTCTGCACCCTCAGCAGGGTCCTGGAGGGTGCATGGGAGTTCAACCAGTCTACACGTGTTTTGTGGACTTGGAGAAGGCGTTCGACCGTGTCCCTCGGGGACTCCTGTGGGGGGTACTCCAGGAGTATGGGGTACCAGGCCTGTTGATACGGGCTGTTAGATCCCTGTAGGACCGGTGCCAGAGCTTGGTCCACATTGATGGTAGTAAGTCAGACTTGTTTCAGGTGAGAGTTGGACTCCAAAAAGGTTGTCCTTTGTCACCGATTCTGTTCATAACTTTTCTGGACAGAATTTCTAGGAGCAGCCAAGGTGTTGAGGGGATCCTTTTTGGTGRCCTTAGGATCACATCTCTGCTTTTTGTGGATGATGTGTGAACCTATTGGCTTCATCAGATCCTGATCTCCAGCTCTCACTGGAGCCGTTCACAGATGGGATGAGGATCAGTGCCTCCAAATCCCAGAGCATGGTCTTGAGCTGGAAAAGGGTAGCGTGCCTTCTCCGGGTCGGGAAGGAGGTCCTGCCCCAAGTGGAGGAGTTTAAGTATCTCAGGTCTTGTTCAAGAATGAGGGAAGAATGGAGAGGGAGATCTACAGGTGGATTGGTGCTGTGTCTGCAGTGATGTGGGCGTTGTACCGGTCTGTCGTGGTGAAGGTTTACCAGTGGGTCTACGTTCCTACCCTCATCTATGGTCAGGAGCTTTAGGTAGTGACTGAAAG
>NW_013952641.1:49002-51399 GCF_001266775.1 Austrofundulus limnaeus | reverse complement strand
CATCCATCCATCTGTCCATCATCCATCCATCCATCTGTCCATCATCCATCCATCCATCTGTCCATCATCCATCCATCTTCTTCCTCTGATCCAGGGTCAGGTCTCGGGGGCAGCAGCCTCAGCAGAGACCCAGACCTCCCTCTCTCCAGACACTTGGACCAGCTCCTCTGGGGGAATCCCAAGGTGTTCCCAGACCAGCTGAGAAACATAGTCCCTCCAGGGTGTCCTGGGTCTTCCTCTGGGTCTCCTCCCAGTGGGACGTGTCCAGAACACCTCACCAGGGAGGAGTCCAGGCTCAAACTCCTCCACTTGGGGCAGGACCTCCTCCCTGACCTGGAGAAGACACCCAACCCTTTTCCAGCTGGAGACCGTGGTCTGGGATTTGGAGGCACTGATCCTCATCCCGGCTGCTTCACACTCAGCTGTGAACGGCTCCAGTGAGAACTTGTTAAAACAAATTTAACACAGAACTTGTGTTAAATGTTGTGATGTTTCAGGTGTCCTGCTGTTTTCAGGTCCAACCAGTAACTGACAAACTTCCAGACTACATGTTTTTATAATGTTGTACTTAGATGTACGAAGTACAATTTTTAGGATTTTGTTTTTGATTGTTTAGAGCAATCATTTTAAGGGTGGGGGTGTTACGAGACTCTCACCTGTAATCATCAACCACCTGCAGGTGTGAACAGCCTATTTAAGAGGACCACCTCCTCCTGAGGAGGAGGAGACTTGTCCTCTCCTCCTTCAGCTGCATGGGTGCAGATCAGCTGGTGTCCTCTCACAACTAAACTTTTAGTTTTAATAAACCTTTTTAAGTCAAACTGCACCTGTTGTCTGGTCGTCCTGTTTATGTTGCTTCTCTTTGAGCCACTGGGTCGTAACACGATTTACAGAAAGTCTGCAGTAACTGATAAACTAAATTAGACAGCTGCATACATTTGGACACTGTTGTCATTTTATTGAGTTCAAAACCTTTAGAATTAATTACTGGAACAAAGATTAGGTTTGTTAAGTTCAGTGACCCTTGACCTCCACACACAGGTGACTCCAGTCATGAGAAAGGGTATTTAAGGGGGTAATAGTAAGTTTTTCTCCTCTTTCATCTTCTCTGAAGAGTGGCAGCATGGGAGTCTGAGAACAAGTTTCAAATGAGCTGAAAACAAAGATTGTTTAGGGGAAGGAGACAGGAAGATGTCTCACTCTGTAACTGATTTCTATCCAAACAATCAATGATTTATAAAGTGAAATCAGGAAAATTAACATCTCACTGTAACTTCTTCCTGTCTGGACCTTGGTTTTTGCTGAAACAGAACAGATTCTCTTGGTTCAATTCATCAGGGCTCGTCTGAACCGAACCAGGCTCCTGGTCTGAAACCCAGAGAAGAACTGGACCTGTAGACCTGCACCTGAACACGTTCCTGACACACAGCTTCAGACTGATGTAGACCTGCTGCTGTTTGGAAAAACATTTCTCTAAAAATGAGCTTAAAGTTGAAACTTGTGGATTTTAGTAGAAGAACCAACAAACATTCTTCTGTCCTGTTTTGACCCAGACAGGCTTCCATACTTGCAGCTGTCACTCATCTGATGGATCTGACTGTTCCTCTGACCCAGAAAAACTGGATCCTGTCCTATCTGATGTGTTCCAGCAGATTCTTCACATACTTCTGAACCACAGCACAGCCTGCTCAGGTCCCCACCCCCCGAAGGGTCAAAGGTCAGCCCCCCCCCCCCTGCAGGGTCAAAGGTCAGGCTTTGCTCCATTTCATGAACAGGACTCAGATGAATGGATCCAGTTCAAGTCTTTCAGAGACCAGTCAGACGGAGGAACTGAATCCACTGACCTTCTTTCCATAAACAGCTCCCATTCTTCCAGCGCTCTGCTCGCTCCTCTTCACGTCCGAACCAGAACCAGAACCTTCACAGCAGATCCAGTCTGGGTCTGTCAGTCCAGCACAGTCAGGGGGAGCCGGGTCATACCAACAGAACCGAAGAGGTCCGGAGGAGGAGGAGGAGGTGTCCCTGCCACCTGCTCCCACATGACTCTGTGCTCTCAGCTGTGAGGAGTTAAGATCTTCAGACCAGATTAAAGTAATCAGAGGAGACAAGGAGCCAGAGACCAGTAAAGTCTGGACCTGGACTCTTCTGCACTACCTGACAAACACCTGAACTCTGGTCCACCTCAGACCAGACAGGACCTGATCCACTTCAGTCCTGCTGTAAACCCAGTCCTCCGGACAGAACCCTTCATCTGCAGGATCCGGGTCACTTCCTGTCGTCAGGTGTGTACCTGTGACAGCCTGCTGGGTCACTTCCTGTCGTCAGGTGTGTACCTGTGACAGCCTGCTGGGTCACTTCCTGTCGTCAGGTGTGTACCTGTGACAGCCTGCTGGGTCA
>NW_013952641.1:46965-48271 GCF_001266775.1 Austrofundulus limnaeus | reverse complement strand
AGGTGTGTACCTGTGACAGCCTGCTGGGTCACTTCCTGTCGTCAGGTGTGTACCTGTGACAGCCTGCTGGGTCACTTCCTGTCGTCAGGTGTGAAAATAACTCAACACAACATGCAGGTTTTACATCGACTTTTATACAATAAATAAAATCTGTTTTTAAATCAAACCTGCGGACATGAAGTCACACATGATGAGGTCATACATGATGAAATCACACATGATGAGGTCATACATGATTAAATCACACATGATGAGGTCACACATGATGAGGTCACACATGAACATTTTGTTTGTTTTCAGACAGGAAGTAGTTTTTTTCCAGACAGGAAGTAGCAGAGGTTTGCAGGATTTAATCTGCGTTAACACGGACGTCCCGCTGGCAGACTCTGCTCCGCCCACTTCTCTACTGCTCTGCAGTGGGTGGAGCCTCTGCCTCCTCCTGGCCTGGACCGGACATCTGCATGAAGAGCTCCCGAAGCTCAGTGATGTCATCATCCATGGACGGCAGGGGCGTGGCCTGCTGCTCGCGCTCCTGGATGAAATCCCACAAACGAACGTTGTTCATGAACTGAAGAGAGAAGCAGCGTTAGAACTACAAGTCCCACATGACATGGACTACAACTCCCAGACACCAGCGGTGTGTTCTGACCCGAACGTTTCCCTCAGAGCTCAGCTGCTTCCGGGCCCGGTCCGGTTCCGCCCGGGTTCCGTCTGGGAAGGCGTGAAGATACAAACACTTCCCTCCAAAGGGACAGGAGCCGCGGCCCTGATCGAAGTACTTACAGGCCTTCTTACTGCAGAAAGAACACTTCCTGTTAACACTCGCACTTCATTGGCCGACAGCAGGGGGGTGGGGCTTACACAGGAAGCTCACCTGACACCGGACTTGAAGAGCTCAATCAGGTGGTCCTTCTCTTCCTGATCCTCCACCCAGAACACCGAGGGGATGACGAACTCTGAGATGACCCGACACTCTGGACAAGACCTGAGACAGAACCACAGAACCTGAGACAGAACCACAGAACCTGAGACAGAACCACAGAATATTTATATATACATACAGTGTGTATATATATATAAGTAAAATAAAATATTCTGCAATTATATGTTCAGATCTTAATCTGAATTCATCGCTCATGCATACTT
Source organism: Austrofundulus limnaeus (assembly GCF_001266775.1). Taxonomy (NCBI): domain Eukaryota; kingdom Metazoa; phylum Chordata; class Actinopteri; order Cyprinodontiformes; family Rivulidae; genus Austrofundulus; species Austrofundulus limnaeus. The sequence continues at coordinate 47,125 of NW_013952641.1, read as the reverse complement.
CTGCTGCAGTTTATGACACTTTCTTACAATAACATTCTCAAAGTACCATTTGCAGTTTAATTTTTCTGAATATGCAAACTGTGGCCCTCTTTCGCATGTGACTAACCTGTTTGTCCACCACGTGGAGGCAGTGCTTATAAGGCTGAGTTCACCTGAAACT
>NW_013952641.1:42152-44843 GCF_001266775.1 Austrofundulus limnaeus | reverse complement strand
CCTGGTCCATGTGGACTCTGGTCCATGAGGCCCTGGTCCATGTGGACTCTGGTCCATGAGGCCCTGGTCCATGTGGACTCTGGTCCATGAGGACCTGGTCCATGTGGACCTGGACTCTTACTTGATGATCTTGTTGCAGAAGGTTCTGGTTCAGTTTTTTGATGTTCAGACTCTGTTAACCTGTAACAGGTTTTGGGCCTGGACTCTGGTCCATGTGGACTCTGGTCCATGTGGACTCTGGTCCATGTGTACCTGGACTCTTACTTGATGATCTTGTTGCAGAAGGTTCTGGTTCAGGTTTTTGATGTTCAGACTCTGATAACCTGTAACAGGTTTTGGGCCTGGACTCTGGTCCATGTGGACTCTGGTCCATGTGGACTCTGGTCCATGTGGACTCTGGTCCATGTGGACCTGGACTCTTACTTGATGATCTTGTTGCAGAAGGTTCTGGTTCAGGTTTTTGATGTTCAGACTCTGTTAACCTGTAACAGATTTTGGGCCTGGACTCTGGTCCATGAGGACTCTGGTCCATGAGGACTCTGGTCCACGTGGACCCTGGTCCATGTGGACCTGGACTCTTACTTGATGATCTTGTTGCAGAAGGTTCTGGTTCCACGCCACTGGCGGATGCAGCTGAGACAGAAGACGTGGCAGCAGGAGGACAGGATGCCGAACCTTCTCTCTGAGGGGCTGGACTTCTGGACCACCAGCTCCATGCAGATGGAGCACACCTGAGGAGCACAGCACCTGTCAGGACAGGTGTCACCTTGGAAACAGAGAGGACACACCCACCTTGTCCTGGCTGAACTGGAATGCGAAGGCCTTGTCCATGTCGGCCTCGAACGCCAGCAGACACGCCTGCAGAGACACAGAGTCAGGCTCCGCCCCCCCTGGACTCACACACATACCTGCACAGGTGCTGACCTTCTCGTGCGCTCTCCTCTGCTCCCCGTCGTGCGGGTGCAGCACCTGAAGGTTGCACACCTCACACAGGTCACCGTGCAGGTACGTGCAGCTGTCCTCGTAGTAACAGTGTCCAGCAGCAGCGTAGGGACACAGCTGGGACCGGTCCTGGTAAGCTCCGCCCACTGGGAGACACTCTGCAGGTAGAGCAGGAAAATACTGATGACATCACACCATCCAACCAATCAGACGACTGCATTCAACTCACACCTGCTTCCAAAGATGAAGCGTCCAGTCCGGTTCTGATGGCGTCCACGTAGGACTGAGGAGCCGCCGCTGCTGGGACGTCCAGACCAAGACCACCTGCTGGACCCCTGAACCCAGCATCACTACCAAGAGCTGTGAGACAACAGGTGTGGAGAGAGAGGGTGTGGCCTGTACTGTCACATGATTCATGTCACATGACTGTGTTCTCACCTGTCTCACCTGTCCTTCATCAGACCCTGACAGACTCACCTGTTCTTCATCAGACCCTGACAGACTCACATGTCCCTGATCAGACCCTGACAGACTCACTTGTCCCTGATCAGACCCTGACAGACTCACCTGTCCCTGATCAGACCCTGACAGACTCACTTGTCCCTGATCAGACCCTGACAGACTCACCTGTCCTTCATCAGACCCTGACAGACTCACCTGTCCCACATCAGACCCTGACAGACTCACCTGTCCCACATCAGATCCTGACAGACTCACCTGTCCCTCATCAGACCCTGACAGACTCACCTGTCCCACATCAGACCCCGATAGACTCACCTGTCCCTGATCAGACCCTGACAGACTCACCTGTCCCTGATCAGACCCTGACAGACTCACCTGTCCCACATCAGACCCTGACAGACTCACCTGTCCCACATCAGACCCCGACAGACTCACTTGTCCCACATCAGACCCTGACAGACTCACCTGTCCCTGATCAGACTCTGACAGACTCACCTGTCCCACATCAGACCCTGACAGACTCACCTGTCCCACATCAGACCCTGACAGACTCACCTGTCCCTCATCAGACCTGTTTGAAGACACAGTGGATCTGTTACCTTTGTCTCTCAGGACCAATGTCTTCTTCACTCCACCTTTGCTTCCACCTGCCAGATCCTCTGAAGCTCCTCCCCCTCTTCCTCTAGACATTGGTTTCACATGATCATACCTGCGTACACAGAAACACACCTGTCCACTACCAGAAAATTATGTTTAATTCACTTACCTGTCAGATAAATCAGTTACCTGTCAGGTGAATCAGTTACCTGTCAGATAAATCAGTTACCTGTCAGGTGAACCAATTACCTGTCAGGTGAACCAGTTACCTGTCAGATAAATCAGTTACCTGTCAAGTGAATCAGTTACCTGTCAGGTGAACCAATTATCTGTCAGGTGAACCAGTTACCTGTCAGGTGAACCAGTTACCTGTCAGGTGAACCAGTTACCTGTCAGGTGAATCAGTTACCAGTCAGATAAATCAGTCATCTGTCAGGTGAACCAGTTACCTGTCAGGTGAACCAGTTACCTGTCAGGTGAACCAGTTACCTGTCAGATAAACCAGTTACCTGTCAGGAGAACCAGTTGCCTGTAAGGTGAACCAGTCACCTGTCAGATAAATCATCAGTTACCTGTCAGGTGAACCAGTTACCTGTCAGATAAATCTGTTACCTGTCAGGTGAACCGGTTACCTGTCAGGTGAATCTGTTACCTGTCAGATAAACCAGTTACCTGTCAGGTGAACCAGTT
>NW_013952641.1:37498-39322 GCF_001266775.1 Austrofundulus limnaeus | reverse complement strand
TGTCAGATAAATCAGTTACCTGTCAGGTGAACCAGTTACCTGTCAGGTGAATCTGTTACCTGTCAGATAAACCAGTTACCTGTCAGGTGAACCAGTTTCCTGTCAGGTGAACCTGTTACCTGTCAGGTGAACCAGAGGTGAACCAGTTACCAGTCAGGTGAACCAGTTACCTGTCAGGTGAATCAGTTACCTGTCATATAAATCAGTTACCTGTCATATAAACCAGTTACCTGTCAGGTGAATCAGTTACCTGTCAGGTGAATCTGTTACCTGTCAGATAAACCAGTTACCTGTCAGGTGAACCGGTTACCTGTCAGGTGAATCTGTTACCTGTCAGATAAACCAGTTACCTGTCAGATAAACCAGTTACCTGTCAGGTGAACCAGTTACCTGTCATATAAACCAGTTACCTGTCAGATAAATCAGTCACCTGACATATAAATCAGTTACCTGTCAGATAAACCAGTTACCTGTCAGGTGAACCTGTTACCTGTCAGGTGAACCAGTTACCTGTCAGATAAACCAGTTACCTGTCAGGTGAATCAGTTACCTGTCAGGTGAACCAGTTACCTGTCAGGTGAACCAGTTACCTGTCAGGTGAATCAGTTACCTGTCAGGTGAACCAGTTACCTGTCAGGTGAACCAGTTACCTGTCAGTTGAACCAGTTACCTGTCAGGTGAACCAGTTACCTGTCAGATAAACCCGTTACCTGTCAGGTGAACCAGTTACCTGTCAGGTGAACCAGTTACCTGTCAGGTGTGTCTCACCTGCAGCGCTCTCCGTAGGCACACGCCCCTCTCTGGTAGTACTTGCAGATGGTGGAGGGTTTACTGTTGTTGGGATCGTGGGAGAACAGACAGCGGCTGCCCTCTCTGCACACACCGTGGAGGAAGTACCTGAAACACAGAACACCTGTGAACCTCACTCACCTTCACCTGTTCTCATCTCACTGATTGATTATTCTAATCTAATCTGGCTTGAACAGAACTCACTCTGAGTTCTTGTAGAACCGGACCTGTTTACAGGAGTAGACCTCTATCGAACCGGACTAGCACGGCCTCTGAACCCACCAGGTGACTCTTACGTCATCAGTAAGGTAACAAACTGAACAAGCTTATGGTTTCCATGGTAACGGGTGAGTTTACCGCCGATCACCTGATCGCTGTATCAATAAGACCTCCTAAAGGGATGTGTCCTCACGCCTCAGCTGCCCGCGCTTCAGTGCGCATGCTCAGACCAAGGTACGTTAGCTGCACGATGCTAACCGCTAAAAACATTAGCAGGACAGAACAGACACCCTGGTGAGAGACTGACAGAGACACGCGCTCACCTGCAGGTCACCTGTTTGCTGCTCATCGCGGACTTTCACTCACTCACACAGCTCCCGGAAGTTTCCTCTGAGTGTCCCGCTCTAACAGGTCCGACAGAGCGGAGCGCAGCAGAAAGGTTCCGCTACGGAGCATCAGCGCCCCCCTGTGGTCTGAAGGACCAGAACTCTGTGGTTCTGACCCAGGAGGGTCCACATTACATCGTACAACATGTTAGGTTCTGTGGTTCTGACCCAGGAGGGTCTACATCACGCCATACAGCATGTTAGGTTCTGTGGTTCTGACCCAGGAGGGTCCACATTACATCGTACAACATGTTAGGTTCTGTGGTTCTGACCCAGGAGGGTCCACATTACATCATACAACATGTTAGGTTCTGTGGTTCTGACCCAGGAGGGTCCACATTACATCGTACAACATGTTAGGTTCTGTGGTTCTGACCCAGGAGGGTCCACATTACATCATACAACATGTTAGGTTCTGTGGTTCTGACCC
>NW_013952641.1:34484-35509 GCF_001266775.1 Austrofundulus limnaeus | reverse complement strand
TGGACGACACCTGGAGGACACCTGGACGACACCTGGACGACACCTGGAGGACACCTGGACGACACCTGGACGACACCTGGATGACACCTGGACCACACCTGGACGACACCTGGACGACACCTGGACGACACCTGGACGACACCTGGACGACACCTGGATGACACCTGGACCACACCTGGACGACACCTGGACGACACCTGGACGACACCTGGACCACACCTGCCTTTCTGAAGCCAGGTGGGCTGTAAGGTCCGGCTCAGGGTCCATGAGGGGCTGTAAACTTGTCACCTGACAGGTAACACGTGCACCTGTTCCATCTCTTCACCTGTGTCTCAGAGAGGCGGAGCCTGTTTTATGAGTGTTGGACCGTCATCGTTTCTGCAGAAAGTTTACATTTTTTATTTTACTTCCTTTATTTTTCATGTCTTTTATTTTGTTGAACACTTCCTGCACTGAGTCCAGAGGTCACCTGCTCACAGTGATGCAGCAGCAGGTGAGGAAGGTCACATGACTTCCTGCCTGACAGAATAATCCCTGATAGGCCAGAGCCAGGGGCAGTGATGTCATCTGATAGGCTGCAGCCAGGAGAGGAGCAGGAGGAGGAGGACACAGACCGTGGAGAAGGCAATGGAGCGCAGCGTCATCCGTCTGAGCCACTGTCAGAAGGACATCTTCTGTTTCTCTGTCCCTGAACAGTGTCCAAGCTGTGGGGAGGAACTGAGGGGGAGCAGACTGCAGGAGGCCCCCGTCAGCCTGCCCTCCCCCTTCTCCAACGGACACAAGAGCTCCTGCTGCCTGCTGGTGGCTCCTGCACACGACAACCTCCACAGGTAGGTGACACCTGCACAGGTTACACAGCTCAGAACTTCTGTTGCACTGAAACAACAAAGCTCTGATCCAAGCTGAGGAGCAACAAGAACCAAAGTTTTGACCAGTCTGAACCAGTGTAAACCAGTCTGAACCAGTGTAAACCAGTCTGAACCAGTGTAAACCAGTCTGAACCAGTGTAAACCAGTCTGAACCAG
>NW_013952641.1:30205-32662 GCF_001266775.1 Austrofundulus limnaeus | reverse complement strand
GCTGTGACGTATGCAGCCGACAAATTCGACCTTCAGAGGACGCGTCCTGTTGTTTTGGACACAGCCTGTGGGTCAGAAGAGGACTTTTCTGTGGGGTCAAAGGTCACCAAACACACCACAGCTTGTTTCCCCAGAGGAAGTCATTTCTGTGTTACTTCCTGTCCAGGAGTTTTACAACATTTATTAAAACAAAGTCTCTCCTGTCTTTACTTGTGTGTCTCACCTGTCTCTGCCTCACCTGTCTGTGTCTCACCTGTCTGTGTCTCACCTGTCTGTGTCTCACCTGTCTCACCTGTGTGATGAAGGTGTGGTGTATAACTACACTCAGGATGGTGTGAGGCGTGATCTCAGTGGGTGGGAGCGCTGCATCAGCATCCCTCTGGTCCGACCCGACATGTTCCACCTGCTGGCTCAGTGGGACCAGTACCTGGAGCGCTTCTCTGACGGACCCATGTGGGACCCTGTATGGTACAGGTAAGTTTCACCTGACACACCTGACACACATGATGTCCTCGCTGACCACTTGTCTGCGTCTCTCAGGTTTCAGGAGGACGAACACAACTGCTTCAGCTTCTGTCTCCAGTTCCTGAACAACGTCCTGACAGCAGAGGGACAGGAAGTCCTGAGCAGAGAGGACTTCACCCGGTGCTTCGTCCTGCCCCGGATCAGAAGGGGGTCCAAATACAGCACCCTGTACCAGCACATCCAGGAACACCAGTTCTACATGGTGGGCCGACAGGAGGACACAGGGTCCACCAGTTAAACCAGTTCAACCATCTTATAGCTTCCTCTAAACCAGTGTAACCTCGAATTCAACCGTTGTGGTTCTTTCCTCTGTTACCACGGAAACAGGTCCATTTGATCTGTTTCAGGCTGGGACTCTGCGGTGCTGCAGGTTGATTGACAGGAGCTTAGACCTGATTTCTGAACTGTATTTATTTTACCGAACTTTTCAAAATAAAAGATCCATCCATTATCTATACCTGCTTCTTCCTTTCAGGGTCAGGGGGGGTCACTGGTGCCCATATCCAGCAAGTGGGGTCTCTGTGGACGAGTGGGCGTGTCCCTGCAGACGAGTGGGCGTGTCTCTGCGGACGAGTGGGCGTGTCCCAACAAAAGGCAATAAAGCAACACACCTGATTTGACAGACTTTTTTAAAGCGACACACCTGACTAAACAAGCAAAAAAGGGGCGTTACTGTACGGCACCACCTAATTGGACAAGAACAAAAGGGGTGTTACTGTACGGCACCACCTGATTGGACAAGAACAAAAGGGGCGTTATTGTACGGCACCACTTTTTCTGGAGACCCCTACTTGGTTAACCTTAGAGTTGGGGTCAGGGTCAGGCTGTAAAGAGGTCAAGCAGGGTCTAAGGATACCGTCATGTAGACCTCGTAGACCACAGTGTTTATGCTTTAGACACGCCCACTCTTGTGACACGCCCACTTTGATTCTGCAGATGACCCCTTCTCATGTCCAGCAGTCACAGTGTGGGGGGGCGGGGTTAACCTGGACAGGTTAAAAATAATGGATGAAAAGTGTTTTTAAACCAGTAGAAGCAGATCAGGCTGCTAACGAAGAAAAAATGTGAACAAACTTCAGACAAACAAGTTTGTTTGTAACTTTTAATATTAAGTAAACATTTAGAAACAAGAACATTACTTTAGTATTAGATAAAAACACACACAGATAAACATGTAAATAATTGTTTCAGACCACAGACGGTGAACTAAATACTAATAACATCATTTCTGTTTATTTGTTTTCGCATTCAAACTGTAAGAGGAACTAAAGTATAAACTAATGTTTTAAGACGGACATATATTTTGTGACACCGTTGCTTCCGGTATTGAACGTGTGCAGCGCTAAGAGGCAACAAAACAATCAGTTACCATCAACGAACTGGATTAAGCTGAAACCTACGGACCCGGACCCGGACCCGGTGGGCGACATGCAGGCAGAGTTCCGGGCTCCCCGGAGGCGGACCCGGGTTTATGAGGACTACGAGGCTCCGCTGCCCGTTGACCTGGTCCCGGAAGAACGGAGGATTTATCGGGCGGACCTCGTCAACCAGCAGGTTATTGTGTGTCATCCAGACCACATCCAGCAGATCCACAACAAGGTCTGAGTCCAAAACTGTAAAACCTGAAGGCTAGCTCACAAAACCAGGATAGGGGATCAACCCGGGATTTTCCAGATCTCCTCCTGGCTGAATTAAGCCTCGATCCTGTGCAGCTAGCCTGCTCCAGTCAGGCTAACAGATAGGCTAACAGACCTGTCAGGCTAACAGACCTGTCAGGCTAACAGACCTGTCAGGCTAACAGACCTGTCAGGCTAACAGATAGGCTAACAGACCAGTCAGGCTAACAGACCAGTCAGGCTAACAGACCAGTCAGGCTAACAGACCAGTCAGGCTAACAGACCAGGCAGGCTAACAGACCAGTCAGGCTAGCAG
>NW_013952641.1:27551-29866 GCF_001266775.1 Austrofundulus limnaeus | reverse complement strand
CCAGTCAGGCTAACAGACCAGTCAGGCTAACAGTCAGGCTAACAGACCAGTCAGGCTAACAGACCAGGCTAACAGACCAGTCAGGCTAACAGACCAGGCTAACAGACCAGTCAGGCTAACAGACCAGGCTAACAGACCAGTCAGGCTAACAGACCAGTCAGGCTAACAGACCAGTCAGGCTAACAGACCAGTCAGGCTAACAGACCAGTCAGGCTAACAGACCAGGCTAACAGACATGCGTTGAAACATGTCAGGTGTGTCTGAAGAGACATAAAATAAAGTTTTTAGTAATGAATAAAATTTAAGATTTATTAATTGTAGACGATATATAATGTTCTGATAAGGAAGTAATATCAAAAGAAATATTAAAATTTTACCATAAACTTTATCGTTCAAAGTTCTCTAGTGAGAAATGCGTCTTTTTTTCCAGAAATCCAAAAACAAATTATTGCAAAGATGAACAACAGTTTAAAGAAACGTGTGATGATCAATAACAGTTGATCTTGATGAAGCAGTCTGTCACTCATCTCCAGATTAAGGTCCTGGTACAGGTGGCTTCAGGAAGCTTTTATAAACATCACTGAGAAGACCTCAGACTATTGTTGCATCAAGTATTTGTAGATATCTTTGAACCTGTGCTCTATAATCTATATTGAGCTCTATAATCTATATTGAGCTCTATAATCTCAATCCCCAAGGCTGGAAAAGATCCCAACATACTAGATAATATGAGACGGATTAATCTTAGAAACTCAGATTATAAATTATTCAGTTACAGATTAACAGACTCATGAAAGGAACAGTTAAATTAGTGAAACATAGTGTGGTTTTCTGAAAGGACGGTCAGTTCATACAAACATTGATCATAGACATTATAAAATACAGAGATCTTATTACAGATGATGACCTCCTGGTTTTGGACTTGTTTAAGGCCTCTGACTCACTAAAACATAAATTACTTTTCCAAGTATTGGAACATGTTGGATTTGGTGACAAATTCAAAAACAATTACAAGTCTCTACCAAGGTATTAGTAGCAGTGTTCAGTGATCCTGTGGCAACAGGGTCTTTACAAATCAAGATGGTGTTCCTCAGGGATGTGCCATCTCTGTCTGTTTATGTGCTGTCATCTGTATAAAGAATTATAATGATGTAAAAAAAATAAACATTCTATGAAATGAAGTCATTATTAACCAGTTAACGGATGAAACCACTTTATTCTTTAAAGATAAACACCAAATCTCAATCACTATCACAAAATGAATAAATTCTCCACAGCATCGGGATTATGTCTGAATCTTAATAAAAGTGAATTGTTTTCAGTGCATGACTGCTCCCTGGAGGACATGTGTGGTATTCCAGTTAAATCCAAAATAAATACTTAGGAATAAAAGACCTAAAGCCACGCCAAACACTAAACATCGAAAGTAAGATGAAAGAATGTTAATCCAGATTAAACCAATGGTTACAAGGAGATTTGGGGACAAATTTATCTGACAAAGACAGGAAGTTTATCCAGGTCAGGTGTATCTATCCACCTTATTCTCATCCAATCTCCAATAGATTAATAAAATATATTAACAAATAAACTCTAAGCATATCTGGGAAATAAAAGTCATTATATCAAAAAAAGGGATTATGGTGAAGGAAGTTAGAGACGGTGTTTAAGCTGAACACTGAAAATAAGTCTGGATTAAACAGAATGACTCCTTCTGGTACTGCAATCCCAAAAAAAGCTTTGATAAACAAGATGTTTAAAAGTCCTGTTAGTCTGAGGTTTCACTGTTGACAGACTTCTACTGGCTTCATCAGACTTTCAGAAACAGATCCTGCTGTGATGCTGCACTCACACAACTCCTGTCCTCATCCCAATCTGGATTAACACAACCAGATTATTTTATTCTGACAGGAATAAATAATCTGGATTAACACAACCAGATTATTTTATTCTGACAGGAATAAATAATCTGGATTAACACAACCAGATTATTTTATTCTGACAGGAATAAATAATATGGATTAACACAACCAGATTATTTTATTCTGACAGGAATAAATAATCTGGATTAACACAACCAGATTATTTTATTCTGACAGGAATAAAATAATCTGGATTAACACAACCAGATTATTTTATTCTGACAGGAATAAATGATCTGTTATTGATCTGATGGACAACAAAGGCTGTTTACTAAGTTAGGATCAATTCTGTACTAAATACAGCTTTAACCAGGGGCGCCAGCAGGGGGGGCTAGGGGGGCCACGGCCCCCCTGAGAATAATCTGGCCACCTTAGTGCCTGTCTCTCCAGTTTTAT
>NW_013952641.1:15313-21507 GCF_001266775.1 Austrofundulus limnaeus | reverse complement strand
TCTATCTATCTATCTATCTATCATCTATCTATCTATCTATCTATCACATATCTAGTAAATAACAGGATTTCAATGTTGTTTTGATCTCGCGTTTACAAAATCTCGCGATAGTTTGTGTCTGCTCTCGTCTGCAGCAGCTCAGCTACAGTTCAGATCCGCTTCATTCATCCAGGCCGGAGACACTCCGTGAACCGGATACAGAGACCCGGTCTGCAGGGTTCAGCCCGTAGAAACACGGTGGATCCAGGTGAGACCGGACTTTGCCTCAGAGACTGCCGCCGTTTAACGGCTCAGCCCCGGATTGTTCCGTTACACGGCGGAGAGGCCTGCTAGCTGTTAGCTGCTAGCTGTTAGCCGCTAGCAGTTAGCCGCTAGCAGTTAGCCACCTCTGAGCAGCCCTGCGTGTTTTAATCCTGCAGGCATCCAGCCAGGACACCTTGTTTTCTAGCTAAGACCTTGTTCCCAAAAGCAGAAATCAGCTCCGGGTCCAACTTCAGACCGGAGTCCAGAACCCAGCAAACCCCAAAACACTAACAGGACCAGAACCAGAACATGACCGGCCACTGACTCGGTTCTTTCCCCGCCACAGATATTTGATTCATCAGGTGTTAGAGTGTTCTAAATCACTTCAGTCCTGGTCCAGGTCCAGGTCCAGGTCCTGACTTGTGTGCGGTCTCAGTGAGGTGTTGGTTTGTCTTGATAGTTTCCATATTTTCAGACAAAATCAGGTTCATTAGAAACAGTTTGAAAGAGTCTAAACCCTGTGTGTGTGTGTGTGTGTGTGTGTGTGTGTGTGTGTGTGTGTGTGTGNCCATGGCCCCCCGTGAAAAAAAATCCTGCAGGCACCACTGGCTTTAACCCAACAAAATCTCAATTTAATCAGTTATGTAAGGAATTACTGAAAGAATTCTTATTTCTTACTGAACATGTGAGCCGTCACATGGAAACAAGGATTAAATGTAAAAGTTTAGAAACAGGCTGAAAGACAGTTTTCATTTAAACATCTTCAGAAAATGCATTTAGTCAAAACATAATGAATTAAAGTTTTATCAATGACTCATTTAAATGAACTGTCTGAATTTAATCCTAAAAACATTTTGAAGCATTTTTTGAGCTGAGGCATAAACAAACCCTGACTTAGAGGAAAATGAACGTAAAGTTAGACTTCCTCCCTGCGGCTGAGGAGTGGGGTTTGGGTTTTATCACCCTGAGTTCTGTCTTCCAGGCTGAGCAGAGTTTGTTGTTTCAGGGTTATTTTGGAAAAGGCGTTCTGTCCAGAGCCAGACCTGACCACAGCATCTGTGACAAATGGGAGGGTGAGTTTACACCTGCACACATTGATGACATCATCAGTCTGCTCCAGTCAGTGCTGCCACGTGGTCCGTGTCTCTTACAGAACATGAAGGCTTGGTTCTTCCTCTCCTGTCTCAGTCCAGGTCAGTGAGGGCACTTTCTGTTTACTCACACGATGACATCACTTCCTGTCTGCTGGGATGACCTTATGTTGACAACTCACAGGTATGAGGAGCTACTCAGGTGGGCGACGGCGGCTCTCTCTGCTCAGGGATTGGATGAAGAAGCTGTCAGTCAAACCCTTCTCTCCCTGACTCAGCCAGTGAGGATGGAGGATGTGAGGAGGGAGGTGGGGCCAGTGGGCGGAGCCTGTGGTCACACAGAGAGGCTGAGGGCGGAGTCAGAAGTGACGCCTGAGACAAAGACGAGCTGCAGGTAGACTCACCTGTGTGTCAGGTGCTTGTGCTGAGAGCAAAGCATGATGGGAACTGTCAACATTCAGGTTGGACCAGAAGGACCCTGAACCGGGCTCTGACTCAAGTCCAGACTCTGATCCTGGTCCAGACTCAGACTCTGATCCTGGTCTTCAGGTTCCAGGTCCTGGTTTTGTCCTGGTGGACTCTGGTAGTCAGGTGAGTCTCCTCCTGCACCTGTTGTTGTTTATTTTTATTTATGATGTTGTTAATCAGCTGATGTGTTTCTGCAGGAAGGGGGCGGAGTCAGACAGGTGAGGAGGAGTCCACTGTTACTGTCAGAGTACCTGCAGCTCAGTTTGGAGGAGGTAATACACCTGAGTCCTGGATCAGGTTCAGGTTTCTTTCAGTATTTACCTGTCTGTGTGCTCACCTGTCTGTCTACTCACCTGTCTGCCTACTCACCTGTCTGCCTACTCACCTGTCCGTGTGCTCACCTGTCCGTGTGCTCACCTGTCCGTCTGCTCACCTGTCTGTCTACTCACCTGTCNCCCCACAGGAGGTGACCAAGACCCAGAGCCCTGACAGCCATGATGACAGCAAGAGGTAACCTGTGTCCACCTGTCTGTCCACCTGTCTGCAGTATCCTCTCTTCTGATTGGCTGAGTTCTGTCTGACAGGAGGAAGCGCAGTCGCAGTCGAGACAGGAAGCGCAGCCGCAGTCGGGACAAGAAGCACGGCCGCAGTCGAGAGGGGAAGTACAGCCGCAGCCCGGACAGGATGCGCAGCCGCAGTCGAGACAGACGTAGAGGTGGCAGCCGAGAGCGCTGGCGCAACTGCAGCTGGGAGCGGGGGGGCCGCTACAGAGACCACCAGACTGAGTGAGTGCACCTCACATGAAGCCTGGAGCTGGTTCACCCAGGCCGGGGCAATAAACCTGGGGCTGGTTCTCCCAGACCGGGGCAATAAACCTGGAGCTGGTTCACCCAGGCCGGGGCAATAAACCTGGAGCTGGTTCACCCAGGCCGGGGCAATAAACCTGGAGCTGGTTCACCCAGGCCGGGGCAATAAACCNGGTTCACCCAGGCCGGGGCAATAAACCTGGAGCTGGTTCACCCAGGCCGGGGCAATAAACCTGGAGCTGGTTCACCCAGGCCGGGGCAATAAACCCTGAAATAATAACAACATCATTTTACCATGTCAGAGCACCTGCTTGTTTTCTGTGCTCTGGTTAAACCCACCCAGGCTGATCCAGGTTTAAACAGACGCTGCTTTCAACAAATCAAACGAACCCCACAGCTTTATCCAATCAGAGCAGAGCAGGGCGGAGCTTTGTGATGTCGGAGCAGCAGTCTGCAGCTCCTGTCCTGACTGAACAAAGCTGGTCCTCCACACTTGTCTCTGAGCTACCAGACGTTTGTATCTATAATCTGACAGATTATAAGTTTGTGTGTTCACTGTGACCACACTGCTGCCCTCCACAGTCCTGTTCCAGCAGTGAGGAGCAACAACTCTGTTTCTGCTCTTCTAATGAAACAATATGAACTCTAACAGAAGAGCCCCATTAAAGTTACCACCTCCCTGTTTATCGTAAATATCTACAAATATCTTCACATTAAAGTTAGTTTATATTTATAACCAGACTGACTGAACTGCTCTGATTCAATAAATCATCAAATATGAAGAATAAACTGTATTAAATGATTATATGAGCTCTAAATCATGTCTTTTTGACAGAAATAGTTCTTTTAATAAAGAAATCAGTCAAACAAATAAAAACATGTAGTTAGGTTATTTTGTGAAGTACAAAAGACATGTTTGGTATATTTTCTTAAATATAAAAATATAACACTTAATGTGTTTGTTTACACTGAAAAGTAACGGAGATGGTTAAATATTTGTATGTTATATCTGACTCAAGTTTTACCAAAAATGTTTTTTATTAAATATATTAAAAACAGTAAAATGACAAAAACTAGAGAAAAGCTGTTCAAAATCTAAACTGTGTACTTTGACTAAGAACACAGAGTATTATAGTGTTATGATTATACTCACCACATATATACTTCTACTATAATGAACTGAGCTTATAATGTCCATGTCTTCCTGGTTCCTCCTCTGGAGGTGTTACCTTTATGTCATGTTGAAGGAACTTGTGTAACTCCTTTGTGTTAGGCAGAAGTACACATGAAAACACACACCAGCTGTTTGTCTGCTGTAACCTCACAAAGATCAGAAAGTATCAGATACAAACTGCATCGAACTTTCAGTTAATCACTTACTGAACTGCCTTCAGCTCCTGAAACTAACGACACATTTTGAACCCTCCTGCTGCCTTTGGGTCAAAAGGACCTACAGGCAGCTCTAATGCTTGTTGTGTTGTTGTGTTGTTGTTGTGTTGTTCAGTATGCTGCTGGACAGCCTGACTCCAGAGGAGCGAGACGCTCGCACCGTCTTCTGCATGCAGCTGGCAGCCCGGATCCGACCCCGGGACCTGGAGGAGTTCTTCTCTGCGGTGGGGGAGGTACCACAGAGTCTAACAACCAATCAGATCAGGAGGAGGACCTGTGCTCAAACACCTGAGAGGAGAAAAATGACTCCATGTCCTCTGCAGGTGCGACTGGTGAGGATGATCTCTGACAGGAACTCCCGCAGGTCAAAGGGCATCGCCTACATCGAGTTTGTGGAGGCCAGTTCGGTTCCACTCGCCATTGGACTGACGGGTCAGAGGCTGCTGGGGGTCCCCATCATCGTGCAGGCTTCTCAGGTACACACCTGTGACACCTGTGACCTTCACCCTCTGAATGGCTTCAGAAAAACTAATGAAAGAGTTTGGAGAGGCCTAATGAAAGTGGTGAAGTAAGCCCACTGAGACGCTGTGGCATCGTGGCCTGCAGGCTTACATGATGCTGCTTGTTAGGGTTAGATCAGGGCCTCTTAACCTTTATGACCTTTGTTGAACATAAAGAGGCACGAGACCCAGTCAGATATTACTAATGTGTGGATCAGCATGATAATTATTATAAAACTTGGTTTAATTTGTATTATTTTGCATTATAACTAATTTAAATACACTTAGTTTAAAAGTAAAACAGTCAAATAATCACAGGACATGATTATGACAAACATTTCTTTAAATTGTATCCTGCCCCTAACAGTCAGGCTTATCAACACAAAAATATATATTTTTAAACAATAACACAAATAGACAATTCAACAAATAAAATTGTGGTCATAAAATAAATACATTCAAAATGTTTCAAATAAAAAACCTTTAAAAATAAATTTGATTAAGAAAATAAAGTCTTTAAACTCTTGCATGGTAGAACCAGAAGCTGCACCTCATATTAGTGACAAACTTTGGTCTTTTTTGATGGGTTTCCTTCATTTTTGCTTCTACTTTTCATTTAAGGTTCTTCCACATATTATAAAAGTTGTAAAACATCTGAGTGGTGCACTACTGCTACTAGTGGTGAGGAAGTGTATTTCACCTCATTCTTTGGACTTTTCCTGCTTGGCCTTCAGAAGAGTCGGATGCTTTTGCTCTGTCTCCCGAACCTGTCCCTCCTTCCTGCTTTGTAGCTTTTCCAAGCTTTCCTTCTAACTATCATCCAAAAACAAAAGGAATTGTGGATTTGGTCAACTGGTATCTGAACGCAATCGACACTATTTTTTCACACTGAGATTGGAGCGAGGGGAGCACAGCTGTCCCAGTGGAATGGTGGTGGCCAGTCGGGTCAGTGGTTCTTGGGGCTGGAACCTCATCTGTTTGGCATCGCTTTCCATTGAAGACGTGGAAGATCTGTACATATTTGGATTTATGATAACTGGATTCCTGCTGATCGGCTGTGGAGGAGTCCTGACGCATCAGAAAATGAAAGCGATCCTGACAGCAGTCCAGGCCTGTGAGAAGCTGTCAGGAGCCTTGGATGGAGTCTCCCATACTGGAAACACACAGACTCTGATGTTGGAGGATATAAGTCACAAACTGGATGTAATTCTGATGAGAATCACAGTTCAGCAGCATGCCCATGAGATGTAGCATGCCAATGAGATGTAGGATTACACCTGGGTGAAGTTTCAGACGGAAGAGAGGCGAGGATGTGATGATATTTAAAACATTCAGCTTTTTTTCACCATCACAGACATGCAGTTAAAGACTTTAAAGCAACAAGAAAATCAAGGCTGTTTGCCCCGAAACAATTATGTTTAACTTTTGGATCCCTGCAGCTGCTGACCTTGGCTCAGCAGTTGTCAAACTCTCTGGATGACACGTGAAACAAAGGCTTGAATCCCCATTCCCTTCCCCGTATCATCTGTGGGTGGTCCAGTCTGAAGGCCACGATGGTGGGACAGAGAACTGGACGCTGATAGGCTGAACTCGGGTTGGTAACAACTGGTTTTGGACTCTGGAGGTCTTTGGTTCCAGCACAGAGTACTAACCTGAAACGTGACATGCTGCATCCCACCCGGTACCATGTGTTTGAC
>NW_013952641.1:13094-15213 GCF_001266775.1 Austrofundulus limnaeus | reverse complement strand
GTGTAAACATAGGATCGGAGCATCTTTCTTTAAACACATCTTTCCTGTTGTGTGTGTTCCAAGCTGCAAAAGGTAGCACAACCCTGTTAAAGACCTGAACATCCGTTCTCCCCAATGTTTGTGTTTAATCAGAATGGGTGTTCTTAACTGCAACTTCCTAGTCTGTGTATTCACTGACAATGGCTATAAAACTGATTCTGATTCAAAATCAATGTGGTCCTGTGGCCCTCTGCAGCCCACAGTTAAAGATTGTTGTTCTTTTGAGGCCCTCAAGGTGGCGCTCAGGGCCCACAAGCCACGGCCCATGGGTGAAGGGCCTGCACCTTTCACACAGGGCCCTGTAGGGTTGTTTCTTTCTTATAGATATAGAAGAACGTGTGTGTGTGTGTGTGTATGTGTGTGTCTCTTCAGGCAGAGAAGAACCGTGCTGCAGCAGCGGCGGCGGCGGCGGCGGCGGCAGCAGCCAGCACTGTGCAGAAGGTAACGAGTGGACCCAGGAGGCTGTACGTGGGCTCACTGCACTTCAACATCACCAGGGACATGCTGCGAGGGATCTTTGAGCCCTTTGGACGGGTACCACACACACACACCTGTACACACACGCAGGGTTGTCCAGGTGTGGGCGGTGCCTGACAGCTGATTCTTTTGGTTCAGGTGGAGAACATCCAGCTGATGATGGACAGCGACAATGGTTTGTCTAAAGGCTACGGCTTCATCACTGTGAGTTCCTCCTCCTCATCATCAGTGTGATCAATCATCTGAGCCATGTGACACGTTACACCCTCCTATAGCAGAGAGCACATGACACCTGTCACTCACCTGTTGCCACCTGTGGTGGTGTCAGTTTGCAGATGCAGAGTCAGCTAAGAAGGCTCTGGAGCAGCTGAATGGTTTTGAGTTGGCAGGTCGGCCCATGAAGGTGGGTCATGTGACCGAGCGCAATGAGGCCTCTACAGCTTCCTCCTTCCTGAGCGACGAGCTGGACCTGACAGGTGTGGAGCCAGGTACCACCGGCAGGCTGCAGCTGTCTGTGCCTTCTCAGATACCTGAAGGTGAGGCCACGCCTCCATTTACACCTGATGACATCACAGTCACCTGCCATCATACCTGTGTATTTTTCAGGTACAGGTGTGCAGATCCCTCCTTCTGCTCAGCAGGCTCTGCAGATGAGTGGAGCGATTGCTATTGGAGCTCTGGCTGCTGTTTCAGGTAACTCATCATGTTTAAAATAACCTTTAGGTGTCTGCAGGTAAAGGTGTGACCCCTCTGACAGGTGACTGTTTGTTTCAGCTGCCATGAATCCAGCTCTCAGCATGAACATGAACCCTCCAGCTCTGAATCTTCCATCTCAGCCTCTCGCCACTCACTGCTTTCAGCTGTCCAACATGTTCCACCACAGCAGGTGAGCACACACCTGAGTCACCTGTGTGACTCTGACGTGGTTCAGTCAGTCAGCTGTATGTGGAGTCGATCATGGAGAGTGGATAAATGAATGTTTTTTCTTCACACGTTATCATTATCGTCAGCGCTGACTATCCTGAGGTTGTGTTTAAGCCCCGCCCCTTTCAAGTTATAAACCTTTCATTGTTACCCTAAGCCAGCCTCCAGGGAAAAGACTGCAATAAATCCTGTTTGTTTTACAGTCATCCTCATTGGTTTCAGATTATTCTGTAAGAACTTTGTCTTAAAATGAGATAATAATCAGAACTCTAATTCACCAGAGGATTTCACCAGAAAAAAACTAACTTTATTCATTAAAAATATGAAAAGATTATTATATTTTCCTCTATTGAACATAATCACTTGATGTAAATGTCAGATTTAATAAAACAGGTTTATGGGACCAAATTAAAAAATAAATCACAAGCAAGGGAACAGAAATGTATATACTGTATGTATAATGATGTGATTGTGATGCTGAATTTTTTTTTTGTCAAAGTTTTTTTTTAATTATTTTTAACAAACCACAAACAAAAAGGTATCAAAAGGTATCTGAAAAGGTATCAAAGATGCCTTGCCAGTATCCATGTARCTTTGGACAGGACCAGAATGTGTGCAGAAGTGTGGCAGGAGATTGTTTACAGCGATCACACGATGGATCCAAGTCCTTTTTGAATTT
>NW_013952641.1:3764-7465 GCF_001266775.1 Austrofundulus limnaeus | reverse complement strand
TGTAGTGGGTCAGGATACTTCCTGTAGTGGGTCAGGATACTTCCTGTTGTTTTATGAAGTGGGTCAGGATACTTCCTGTAGTGAGTCAGATTACTTCCTGTAGTGAGTCAGAATACTTCCTGTAGTGAGTCAGAATACTTCCTGTAGTGGGTTAGGATACTTCCTGTAGTGGGTCAGGATACTTCCTGTTGTTTTATGAAGTGGGTCAGGATACTTCCTGTAGTGAGTCAGAATACTTCCTGTAGTGAGTCAGAATACTTCCTGTAGTGGGTCAGGATACTTCCTGTTGTTTTATGAAGTGGGTCAGGATACTTCCTGTAGTGGGTCAGGATACTTCCTGTAGTGGGTCAGGATACTTCCTGTAGTGGGTCAGGATACTTCCTGTAGTGGGTCAGAAAACTTCCTGTAGTTGTTCAGGATACTTCCTGTAGTGGGTCAGGATACTTCCTGTTGTTTTATGAAGTGGGTCAGGATACTTTCTGCAGCTGCTGTGACCTGGGTTTGGGTCAGGTGTAAAATGTGACTGTTGGTTTTCAGTTCTGTTGGTGTTTTCGTTGTGGGCCTGGGTTCTGGACTGCTGGTCTTAAAGTCAGCAACAGGAAGTAAACAGAATAACCTTTGACCCCTGAATTACTTCTATGTGGTCCAGAAGGAACCATTGGTTTTGAGCAGTGTGTCAGATGTGATGAGTTCAGGTGAAACCAGGTGTGTGTGTGTGTGTGTGTGTGTGTGCGTGTGTGTGTGTATGATCCAGCTGAGTGTGTGTGACTGTGTGTGTATCATGTTTCAGTGAGAACACACCAGGTTGGGAGTTCAACATCCAGCATGATGTCATTGAGGAGTGCAACAAACACGGAGGAGTCGTTCACATCTACGTGGACAAAAACTCACCTGAGGTATGTTTCACCTGTGACCTTTGACCTATGGGTCAGCTTCTAACCACAAATGGTGCATTACCTGTGTCACGTGGTTTGTTGCCCTGACTCCGCCCCTTTCAGCAGCAGGTCTGTTTCTAAATACACTGTTATACTGTAATTAAATTTTTGTTTCTACATGTATGATGTCATCGGTGGATTGATTACATCATGTTTGTTTCTACATGTATGATGTCATCGGTGGATTGATGACATCATACATGATGACACCATACACGGACCTACAGTCTCAGAATCAGGATCTCTAATGTCTTGTGCCTTTCAGGGGAATGTTTACGTAAAGTGTTTGTCCATCCCTGCCGCCATGGCATCCGTTAACGCTCTCCACGGAAGATTCTTCAGAGGTAAGATCTTCTGTCACATGACTGCTGTCCGTCGACCAATCAGAGAGCACCTTTGACTTCCTCTCACCTGTGTTTTCAGGTAAGATGATCACGGCAGCTTACGTCCCCCTGCCCACCTACCACAACCTGTTCCCAGAGTCTGTGACCGCCACACAAATGCTGGCCCCGCCCCCAAGGCGGTAATCAACAACACTGCTCTGTAAATGGAGGTTGGACATTGGGCCCCACCCCTTTTTAAAATCGTGACGTCTTATTGGATCAGTTTGACATCAGAGAAGGATCCAGAACAGCTGATTGTTTTCAGCTGGACACAATGACTAGCTTTCTTCCTATTGGCTGCATCTTGATGCCTGGTCACATGGTCATGTGACACAACTTTACTTCCTGTTTCTTTGTTTCTCACTGGCTTTCCTGGGTGAGCTCTCCACGCATTCTGCCTCTCTGTATCGTCCAATAATGAGCTCTGTGAGCTGTGAGGGGCGGAGCCAATGAGAGGGTCATCTGATTGGTTGGTTTGAGCCCATTTAATTGTTAGTGTTTTTCTAATCTTATTTGATTTTGTAAAATTATTAAATATTATTTTTCATGTCTGAACCTCTGAGACTTCCTATTCTCTACTGGTGGCTCCAGTTTTCTGATCAGTTGGTGAGGATTGTTCTCAAATATTAGTTTTATTTATTTTTTAACCTTTATTTAACCTGGTAGATCTCTTTGAGATTAAAAGTCTCTTTTTCAAGAGAGACCTGGCCAAGAACACCAGCAGCATCACACAGACTTTACAAACTTCAAAACTACAGATATTAAACTACATTAAAATACTTCATGATAAATAAAAGATAAACAAGAAGCACTCATAAAAGGTAAGAGAGGACTAAAATAGAGTACAAAATCAGTTAAAAACAATTACAAACAAATGTTTTAAGTACAAACTGATTAAGAATGGTCCTACAAACATTAAAACTTAAGTCTTTCTGCAGCAGGTTCCAGGCTGAGGGAGCAGGAAAGTGGGAGGAGCTGAACCTGCGGTACTGTTAATAAAATGACTTCCTGTATTTTTCTTATTGATATAGCACAGGAGGGTAAGGGAAGTAAACCCAAGATTGCTTTAAAAACAAGAATATACCAAAGAACAAAGCTGTGGGTGGATAAGGCAGTCCATCCAACACTGGTCTACAGGTGATGTAAGGGCTCTGAGACCAGAGATAAAACACACAACTCCATGATGCACAGAGTCCAACTGATGCAACCAGTGAGGAGATGTGTGCACAAATCACATCTCCATTATCTAAGATGGGTAAAAATGTGGCAGCAACAAGACGTTTTCTAGCCTCAAAAGATAGACAAGCTCTGACTGTAAAATAAAAACCCAGCTTTATCTTCAGGGTTTTTTATCATTTGTTGAATGTGGGGAACAAAAGTAACTAACCTAAGTATTTGTACTGAGATACTTTCAATCTGAGAGCCTTGAAATGTGACGTCAGACAGCAGACAGGAAATCATATTTTCTTCAGTTTGAAGTTTTCTACTCTTGGCTCCAGTTCAGCCATTTCTTAAATCCTTTTCCTTTCTCACCATCTTCAGTGAGATAGTGCTCACTGTCGGGGCTCCTGCAGCCCCCTCAGCAGCAGCTTCACCACAGTGGTGTCGTAGAAGAGCCTCTGGCTGATGGTCTGTGCACACGCTGGACCTGCATGACCATCAAACACACCGAACAGAGCTCCGCCCCGACCCAGCAGGCAGGTGGTACTGCTCCGACAGTCCTCACTGGGCTGGTTGGCAGGCAGCGTGTTGCTATGGAAGCTCAAGACTCCGTGAGAGGCGGGGCCTTTAGGGAGGGTGTGGCTATTTCATTGGCCTTCAACAGATAACAAACATCAAGAACCTGAATGTCAGCCTGTTTTAATCTCTGTTCTGGTTGAATCTTCACCAACCTTTAAGGTTTGGTTGATCTGATCTGGACTCTGCTGGTTCACTTCCTGCTCCTATTGCCTGCTGGGTAATGGAGTCTGTGAAGCTCAGATTGAAGTGGAGGACAGGGACTGATACTGCAGGACCTCCAACCTACAGAGTCCTCTGAGGTTCCCTGTTCTTCCCAGCATGATGTCTCAGAACTGGCTGCAGGAGAACCATCAACACCTGGTCAGGTGAGGTCAGAAGTACCTGAACTTTCTTCAGATCTGTCCAAAGTAAACTGTCCAGTAGAACCAGTTCAGAAGTCCAGGAGTCAGTTAGGGTTGGGCAAAACTGTATCGTGCAATTAATCATTAATAAAACTATCAAAAATTAATGTTTGCCACTTGGCAACTTTAAATAGTGTCGTGATGATAACAAATTTCTGTGTACAACACACTATCACTATTAGGCATGCACTGTGATAGTGTACAATGCACTGTGATAGTGTACAATGCACTGTGATAGTGTA
>NW_013952641.1:0-493 GCF_001266775.1 Austrofundulus limnaeus | reverse complement strand
CCCTCCTCAACACCATCGTGTCCCTCCTCAACACCATCGTGTCCCTCCTCAACACCATCGTGTCCCTCCTCAACACCATCGTGTCCCTCCTCAACACCATCGTGTCCCTCCTCAACACCACCGTGTCCCTCCTCGACACCATCGTGTCCCTCCTCAACACCATCATGTCCCTCCTCAACACCATCGTGTCCCTCCTCAACAACATCGTGTCCCTCCTCAATATCATCGTGTCCCTCCTCAACACCATCTTGTCCCTCCTCAACACCATCGTGTCCCTCCTCAACACCATCTTGTCCCTCCTCAACACCATCGTGTCCCTCCTCAACACCATCTTGTCCCTCCTCAGCACCATCGTGTCCCTCCTCAACACCATCCTGTCCCTCCTCAACACCATCGTGTCCCTCCTCAACACTATCCTGTCCCTCAACACCATCGTGTCCCTCCTCAACACCATCGTGTCCCTCCTCAACACCATCGTGTCCCTCCTCAACAC
>NW_013952640.1:863396-863794 GCF_001266775.1 Austrofundulus limnaeus | reverse complement strand
ACTTACATGGTTTGTTTGGTAAAAACTGTGTGAAGTTTTAATTGCACTTTACTCCGCGAGGATCTGCTCAGCACAGCAGCTCCTATCCATCATCTCATCTGCAGGAGTAGCTTATGGTGCGTTCAAAGACGTCTCTGAAAAACCATTACCATATGTTAATAATGGATAAAACAGCTGTTACAGCTGAGGAAAGTGTGGGGACAGAGAGCGCAGATGCAGGAAGTGCGGGGAGTCATGTCCACGCAAATCCCGCATCTGTTGTGTCCGTGCCGTCACTGCCAAGGGCCCTTTGGAGACCGTGGGCCCCTGGGCAATTGGTCTAGCCCCCCCCCTTCCTACCCCGGCGTACGTCTTGTCACCTAGCAACTGTGACGACGCTAAACAAGCAAACTTAATTC
>NW_013952640.1:861879-862396 GCF_001266775.1 Austrofundulus limnaeus | reverse complement strand
ATATAATACATTCAGGATTAATAACAGATCTGCGCTCACCTCTCCCTTTTTCAGTGGTCCTTTATCTGTAAGAATTTATACATTGATTTAATTATTTTTTAATTGTAAATCTTGTTTTTCCCCTTCTGTTGGATAGGTATAATTGTTACTGATACGTTGATTTTATACCTACGCCAAGACTTAAATAAACAAAAGAATTAGGACCTTGACATGCATCAGGACAATTAGGATCTTCCTTTTCTTTCCTGTTGCTTTTCATCCATCCACTTATCAAGTGGCGCTGTTTCATTTTGGGGGCAGTAGATTTTGCCATAATATTGGCTGTGCCCATTCTCTTTGCTTCATGACTGATTACATTTCCTGCAATTATTGACCTCTACTGTGCGATTGTATCCCCTACGTGCAGGAGTTGGAGGAGGAGGCATGAGGGGGTTAGGTTTAAAGAGTAACTAACCCCAAAATTAACTTTTTTTAGCTGATAAACTGTCTAGAATGTGTCTAAAATGTTATACAGTAC
>NW_013952640.1:859282-859791 GCF_001266775.1 Austrofundulus limnaeus | reverse complement strand
ACACACACACACACACACACACACACACACACACACACACACACACACACACACACACACACACACACAATAAAACAATAGGCAGTGATAAAAGAGCATTCTGATCTGGTTTCACTAATGAGCTGCAGGAACGTGTGCTGAAAGACAGATCGTGACAGAACGAGAGTTGGGAGCATCTGATTGCTGTGTTGCCATGATTGCTGTCCATCCCTCCGTTTATCCACACATCATTTTCCAACAGGCGCTGGGGGTTGGGGGTGGAGGAGACCCTCAGCCCCCTTGCGGGTGAACGCGCAGCACAGCTGAACACCAAAGGCAGTGAAATATGATGTGTGTGACACATGGCAGCACAGGAAACAGAGACACCTCCCAACAACGCAGGGACAAGAGCTGAGGGTCCAGTTGCCCCCACTCCTCCCTGCCCTCCACCTACTTTTATTTAAAAGCTGACTCATTTTAGTGGAGATGCGTATGTGTGTGTGTGTGTGTGTATGTGTGTGTGTGTGTGT
>NW_013952640.1:857501-858282 GCF_001266775.1 Austrofundulus limnaeus | reverse complement strand
CCCCACCCCCCTCCTCCTCCCCGTTCTTGCTTTAAAATGGCCCAGTGTGAAATAACTCACATCACTACAAGAGGGATGAGGTCATTAGAACATGTGACGCCCTCTTGAAACAGCAAGCATGATTGAAAAATCAATTTTGATGCCTGTTTTTTTTTTCTTTTCCGTCCCTCCTTCTCTTTGCTCTCTTCTCGTGTCGTCTTTGCGTTTACTCTCAGCAAAGCCTTTGACAACACATTTACACCTCGGAAACGCTAAATCAAAAGGCATAAAACTATTAGAGGAGCGGTTGCTGTACTTTGAAAAACCTTTATCTCGCGACCTCTCCTTCATCGTGCTACACTGATTTCTGGATCTGGATGTGCGAAGGAAGAAGAAACGCAGGGTGGGCTCTGCAGGATTAAACTAGGCTGTCAAGCTCAAATGATGCTGGGCTGATATTTTACAAAATACATACATACATGCATTAACTACTCTTAGTAATACTTCAGTTTAACTCATTACTCTGGCGGCCCTGCTTTGGGCGAGCAGCAGCTGTGAGTGATTTTAGGTTTTTTGATCTTTTTCAGCAGATCCCTCCATGTTTGCTCCTCCGCTAACCTCACGTCTCCTCTCCAAGCTTGTTCTTATTAAACAGCACCTGTGTTCTTTTGCTGAAATATTTTCACATTATAAAAACTCAAGGACAGGGCCTGCCCACGGCAAAAAATGGAGGAAAAGTGTGTGTGTGTGTGTGTGTGTGTGTGTGTGTGTGTGTGTGTGTGTGTGTGTGTGTGTGTGTGTG
>NW_013952640.1:848430-857491 GCF_001266775.1 Austrofundulus limnaeus | reverse complement strand
AGCCCAGAAAAAGAAAAATTGCCTGCAGGCTGGGTGTTTTTTGGTCCGTTCATTCTGTGAGGTGTAGGCAGGATAAACCCAGGGCGCAGGCAAAAATCCAAAGTTTAACAAAAGGTTTATTAATAAAATAAAAAGGGTGGCAGGGCAGCTCAAAAACTCTCAGGAGAACAGGAGCACAGAGAACACCACAGTGGCTGTGTAAACAGCACAATGAACGGACACAGACTGAGGACAAGACACCAAATATAAAGGCAAACAAATTTAGAGACAATCGAAAACACCTGGGGAGACACAAGAGGGATCAGGTGTGCGTGGGTGGGGCTGTAGGGCAGAGCAACACGGGAGCATTGAAAACACTAGAAAGTTCAAGAAAATAAACACATACCATGACAGATGGCAAGTGAATCTATTTCTCTGTCCTGGTTCGACCTGTTCAGGCCTTCCAGCAGATACAGCTGGAAATTTAGGCTGTTTGCACTTGTTCCTAAAAAAACAAAATATATAAATAAATCACATTTTGTCATGAATTCAGTCAGAATAAACAACCATGAATGTTTACACATGCTAAAATGAATTACCTGATATAAACCTATTCAAGTGACAGTGGTAGGATTCAATGGAGTTTGACCCTCTGGCACAATGGTACTTGGGCAGAATGATTCCCTTCTTTCTGACAGTGTTTCCAGTTTGGATGTAAAGCTGGACCCCGGGCACATCCTGGATACATTTTACGTGTCTTTTCTGCACTCACCAGATGTTCTCTGTTCTTTCTTGATCCAGCAGTGGCACACCAAGGAAATTTCTGCCCTTCTCTCCCACCTCTTGTCCTCCTTCTGCAGTGCAGGGCTAGGTCTTCCTTGGTGATTTGCTGGTCTACCATCCTCTCCATGATACCAGGGACGCCCTCCTTTATCAGCTTCCCTCTTTTTGCTCTTCGCAACAATGCCACATCACCACTGTCCCACTCAACGATGCAGCAGGATAATTTGGCCATAAACAGTTCACACAGCGAATTTCATTTGTACATCCAGATGCCAGACGTCGCATGAAGTGGTAGATGTCCAACCTTATGACAAGATTTGGCCACGCACCAAACCTTTGCTTTAGTTTTGTTTCTCCTCCTCCATGTTTGCAGCAGTCAGTGTCAACATACAAAACAAGAGGAGGAGTAACTCCAGCTCTGGTGTACCGCTGAATCAATTGTGCCACCATGAGGTCCAGTCTGGTTCCTTTCTGAGCTGTCAGGACACTCATGAGGATTTGGCCCACCTCATTTCCCACTGATGTCAGCCAAAAAGCAGTACCTTCGGCAACACCTGCTCTTGGTGATCTGTATTTAAAAAAAGAAAAAGAAAAAAGAAAACACGGTTAATGAATTGCACAAAGTATTTGGTTAATTAATAGACAATATTACAATAAACGTTTTTGTGGTAACCACCTACAGTACCATGCCTTTTTAAATTAAACTTACATAAAACAAGGTGAACAATAAAGGTAATAAATCTATTTATTACTTTGATTTTTCAACTTTTATTTAGTTTATAAACAAAATAAATGTTGAGAAACTGGTGGTCTCCATTTTTTTCTGTTTGGTACACAAAATACCTTTTTTGTGGAGTCCATCTTCAATATGGTGCCAAATATGGATGTGATGTTGGCTTTGATGTGGTCCAACCTGGTCAAAATGTCTTGATCATACACAGTCAGCATCCACTTGAAGGTCGGGGCTGCGATGGGCTCAGGTGGGTCCTGGAACTTAATAGGAAACAGGCTTGGGCGAGACGAAAAGTTGGAGCATGCCCCAAGGTACCGACACAGGCGCTTCAGCCATTCCTCGCTGTGATTTTCCCTAAGCTGCTTCACCAAACGAGTAGGGCTGTTTCCTAACGTTCTCTTTCTGAGGAATCGAATCACACGGATGTCACATGTGTACCTGTGGTAAATAATTGGAGGTAAAGAAACAAAGTGTAAATGAAATAATAATAATTTAAAGTAAAGTGCAGTTTAACTTATGTACTTACTTCTGAGTCAAGATTGGCCTGAACTCCAACCTGTGGGGCATATCCAGCTGGTCCAGTATGGTCTTGCTGGTGGACACGTAAGTTGTGTTCCTGCACCCATCAGCAGTGCATCTCAGTGTTTCAGTGACAAGCAGGTAATAACTGTCCACATCTAAAACAAGGTGGGCCTTCTTGTGCACCCCAGCACCAGTTAACTGTTTTCCACAAACAGGGCATTTCAACCTTCCATAAACGGTAAGGCATCCACAGTAAAAGCCTGTGTGTAAAAAAACAGTCTGGAGTGGGAGGTTGATGGTACAGGAGTGATGAACCAGCTGATATTAATTTGCACTGACAAGGGGCAGGCTTGCTTTCTAATCACTGAGAGAGTTCAGCTGGTGTATTGGCTTTCCATGCCTTTTTACACCTCCCTTTCTTCATGTGTTCAATACTTTCACCCTGTGCCATTCCACATTATTACAAATAACTTCATTTCTGGACATTTATGGTTTGATTTCTTTGTATGTATGGATCACTTGGGTTGTTACCGATATCTGGTGAAAATTTCATGTCATTAGCACCTCTAGTAATATATTTACTGAGAAAAATGGTGACGTGTTCAATACTTATTTTACCCGCTGTATGTTATTGTGAGTTATGGCCATGATTGCTTTTGGACAAAAGCTATTCCTGATGTGGTTTGTTCTGGTTTTCATTGTCCTTCTTCCTGAAGGTAGGAGCTGCAAGAGACAATGTCCAGGATGTGTTGATCTTGTGTTTGACATGTACATGTCATTACAATTGTACTTCACAAAAATATATTGCACATAAACTTGATAAGTTCACTTAGAATATGTTGTTTATGCCTGTGAGTGATCAGCTGCATGGGCTCTGTTATAGAGTCTCATAGCATTTGGAAGGAAGGACCTTCTGAATTTCTCCTTCCCACATCATGAATGCAGCAGCCTGCCAATGAAGGAGCTGTTCACTGTTGTCAGAGTCCCCTGCATGGGGTGGGGAGATGTTGTTCAACAGGGACGAGAACTTAGCCAACGTTCTCCTGTCACTCTCAACCTCCACATGGTCAAGAGGGCATCGCAGAACAGAGCCAGCCCTCTTGACAAGCCTGTTCAGTCTCCTCCTGTCCCCAGCAGAGATGCTGCTGCCCCAGCAGAGCACACCAAAAAAGATGGCTGATGCCACCACAGAGTCATAAAAAGTCCTTAGGAGTGGCCCCCGCACTCCAAAAGACCTGAGCCTACTCAACAGGTACAGTCTGCTCATCCCTTGTTTGTAGATGGTATTAGTGTCCAGTCCAGTTTATTGTTCAGATGAATCCCAAGATACTTGTAGTCGTCCACAGCCTCAATGTCCATACCGTTGATGGTTAGTGGTCCTAAAGGAGGGTGTTTCCACCTGCAGGAGTCAACCACCAGCTCCTTTGTTTTTCCAGTATTAATGTGGAGGTGGTTCAGTTTGCACCAGTCCACAAAGTCCACAGCCAGTTCTTGGTACTCCCTGTTGTCACCATCAGTGATGAGGCTGACTATTACAGAGTCATCCAGGAACATTTGTAGGAAGCAGTTGGTGGCGTTTTATGAAAAGTCCGAAGTGTAGATGGGGAAGAGGAATGGTGCCAGGGCCGTTCCTTGTGGGGCCCCTGTGCTGCAGATGATCCTGTCCGACACACAGCCCTGAGAGTGAATACTAAGCTATGTACATCTGATATGTTTTGCTGGAGTGTGACATGATTTGAGTCATACAGGTGTGATGGATTGCATAGCTACAAACCAATAGGATGTCAGGATGGTATTGATTTTTACTTCACATACGACCACAATCAAATTCACTCTGAGGCACCACATATCTGGATAGTTCTTTTTTTTTCTGGGAATTAAAACATGTTGAAGTGAAACAGAAATGACCCCCCACCCCCCCGACACACACACAATTTAAAAATGAGTAAAAAGTAAAAATAACTATATGAAAAAGAAGAAAAAATCTTAATTACACCAGAAAAGTATGAATTACCAAAATTTCTGCTGAAGTAAAATAAAGTATTTGTGCTTTATTACTTGACAGCTTTGTTAACCTGTTGCAATAGTTTCAAATTAATAAAAAATAAATTAAATCAATTATTTTTTTCATGTCACAAAACAAAAATTAATAAAATAAAATATATACCTTCAATTGGTTTTGTACGACAGGGCCACACAATGAGATTTTTTAAAAATTATTATTACGAGATTAAAGTAATAATTTTATTCGAACAAATTCATAATATTATGAGAATAAAGTTGTAATATTACAAGATTAAAGTCATAATATTACGAGATTAAAGTCATAATTTTACGAGAATAAAGTCATAATATTATGAGATTAAAGTGGTAGAGAAAAAAATAATAATCTTATGACGTGTCCATTTTCCATCCCTCATTTCCTCCTTATTTTCCCCACTTCTTCTGTGAGCCATGTGTCTGTGTTTATAAAGTAGTCCGTGGTGACTTGGGTTACTGTTAAATTAATATGTTTTCATCCAAATTAGCTATGACTAAATCTGTTAATGCGTCCATTAATTACATTACGGCTTCAGTTTATAGACATTCGCACAATTTCTGGTAATTTGATGCTAATATGCTAAAAGATTAACTATTTTAAGCAATACTAACAACTTGACAAGTTGCTCAACATTCCTCATTTTAATGCAGTGGTAACTGCACGCTTTTTTGTGTAAAGGCTAGAATATTATGACTTTTTTTCTCATAGTGTTATGATTTTAAACTCATAATATTATGACTTTAATCTCATAATATTATGACTTTAATCTCGTTGTACTACAACTTTATTCTCATAATATTATGTCTTTATTTTTATACGACTTTAATGTTTTAATACTATGATTTTATTCTCGTAATTTAATTATTTTTTAAATCTCGTTGTGTGGCCCTAATACTTTGTCATAGTTTTGTGCTTGTACTACAATTACTTCTACATCTGGCTGTGTGCATGCTTATGCTTACCTTTTTTATAACCTGATATAGAAATCTTAAAAATACAAAACAGCAATGGACAAAGGGCAAAGTATTTTTTGTTTGTTTATTTCAATCACAAATTGTAATATGAATACAAAACAACAAGTCATACAATAAAAAATAAAAAACATTAAAAAACGAGGCGTATAAAATCAAAATGTAAAAAAAAAACTTAATTAAATAAAGTCATGAATGAAAAGGAGCAGAAAGTTCAAACTCGTCATATCTGCCTGTACTTGCAAAATAAAATCAACCATCAACTCAAAAGTTCACCATTAGCGTACGGAGAAAATAACACACAAGATTACAACAAAACATTACTTTAGACAATCTTATAACACTTCATCATAATAATTTTCAAATTTTCAGTACAAAAAAAATATTTTGACTGTTTAATCTCACTATTGAGACTTTTGCACAAGCTAACACCCTTAATTGCAAATTAAATCTTGACTTTAACACAGTTCTGAATCTATGTTTTTCAAAAGTCTCAACACATTTTAAATTATATGTAATTTCCCTTTTGATAAATCTGTTTTTGATATTGTTAGGCAACATATTTTTACGGGCTTTCTTTGTAGCCTACATGATTTTAAGATATTGTACTCAATGCAATCATTAACCTTCAGTTGGTTCAACTCTATAAATGTTGGGTTTGTATGATCTGATCTCTGAATCCAGCTCCACTAATAACTCTAACAGCTCTTTTCTGTAAGAGGAAGATAGAAATTATGTTTTACAGGCATTGCCCCATACCTCCACACAACGTCATTTATGGTACAAATTAGTGAATTATATAGAATATACAAAGCCGTTTTATTTAAAAGTGACAGCGGGATTAAAAATAAATCTATCAAAAAATTAATTATAAAATCTTAAATAAAGAGCACACATTATCTGGCTTTTTTTTAGGTTTAGGATTTGTGTTCACACAGCTGGCACGAATTTCACGCAGGCATGACGTGTGTTGACGCATGAGAAAAGATGGCGTCCGTCTCAGAAATGTACGATGTGGGATGGGAAGGTAAGACGATAGGCTTTATTTTTGTGATAATGTCAGGTTTCATATTCTTTTCAGGTCTTCCTAGACTTTTCGGGCAGGAATGCAGCGTACAGTCCCCGCTGTCATCAAATTATGACCGAAGAAGTCAGCTTTTGAAGCAGTTAGCCAACGCTAGTTAGCTAGTTGTGCTAACCTGTCAAGATACCGCGGCTGGTGTTGTGCGAATTTCAGTTCCCCTGTGAAAATCTGTTCCCCACTAGTGGTTAACCTTAGAGAGAAACACTGGTCCAGGCAAAACGTCAGACCAATCCTATGAGGGAGGCGCTTCCAACACAGGGGAAACAGATTTTCCCAGGGGAACTGAATTTCGTACAACACCGGCTCCAGATTACTTTTTTCGAATACAACGTAGCTGATAGAGTGATGTTAAATGCAGCAGTGTGGTTTTACAGCATAAGCCTATGTTTTCTGATTAGGGACAAGGTGATCCTTAAAATGAGTTCGGCTAACTAAATATTTAGCTAATTCTGCTACATGTTGTAGCAGAAAGATACTAAACGCTGCTTGATACGTATTATGTGCACTGCATGAAAGTGGACTGACTGTATTTACGCTCAATAACAACCGATGTGAAGCTGAATCATACATACAGTTTGGTCCATATCTATTTGGACAGAGACAACATTTTCCTAATTTTGGTTCTGTACATTACCACAATAGATTTTAAAGAAAACATTTTGTGTATAGGGTTGGGTAATATTTACAAACAAACCAAACATAAATAAATAAATAACAATCACTATTAATTGTGGTATTTAGCCTATGAAGATTAATCCCCTGGAGTCCCTGGACCCCTGCATGTCCTTGCTCTCCATAAAAATCTGTTGAAAAATTGTGTAAAAAGGACAGACTTTCAGGCTAAACAAATTGTGTTTATAGACCAAGTAAAACTGGAGTTTTGATATGATTATAATTTTTTTAAATGTTTGAATTGGAAATATATATATTTTAAAATAATGTAGACTAACATTAAAAATTGTTTAAATTCATTTAAAATGGCTGCTTATGCTGTTTTATAACACTACAATATTAATGTAAAGATCTCAAACTACAAACCAACTTAAATTATGCATTAATTGAGGTTTAATTTGTCTCAGTATATAGTGAGGTCAACGGGAAGTGAATATAATCAACAGCTTTATTCAGACATACGGTTTTTTGTTTTAATCAAATTTTATCTAGATTTATTCAGCACATCAACTATGTAGGGCTGCAACTAATGACTATTTTGATAGTTGACTAACCTGTGATTATTTTTCCAATTAGTCGATTGGATGTTGTGACAAAAATAATCGCTGACTAATCTAAGCTTCCTGTGGACACACCTCCTGTTCCAGCTGTGGTGCACATCTCACCTCACCTGGGGCCTCATGTACAGAGCCTTGCATGGATTTCTTACTGAAACGTGGCGTATGGTAAAATCCAGAAAACGGCGTATGCACAAAAAAATCCAGATGTTTCAAACCATGCGTACGCCTGAATCCACGCATATTTCTTTTGTACATCACAATTAAAGTGGAACTGAGTGCACGTGAGACACCTTCTCTGACACGCCTTCATTAACAAATGTTAAACAGATGCAAATTACTTCCTGCATGTGTGAAGGACATTTTTGTTTGATCCCTGCGCGATCAGAAATGATTTCTAAAGTCAGGAAAATAATGAATTTAATATAATGTGAGTGAGAAAAAAATACTAAGTAAGTATAGGAATAAAATGTGTTTATTACGCAAAGAACGAGTGATTGTGTGTCGGTGTGTGTGTGTGCGCTTCTGTGTTGTGCAACGGATCCATCCGTTCTGAGTCTGAAAATATTAACTTTGCGCACAAGTTTATTACGATAATTACTGTAAACGCAGAGGAACTTAAATGTTGGTAGAACATAGATCTTTGTTTATTTCATAGCTGATATTAAGAAACGAATCTCTGCGTCTCAGTGGGGAGTTCACATGA
The DNA here is from genome assembly GCF_001266775.1 of Austrofundulus limnaeus. Classification (NCBI taxonomy): domain Eukaryota; kingdom Metazoa; phylum Chordata; class Actinopteri; order Cyprinodontiformes; family Rivulidae; genus Austrofundulus; species Austrofundulus limnaeus. The sequence goes on along the minus strand of NW_013952640.1, from coordinate 849,443 downwards.
CATGACATGATGTTGGAGAGTCCCCACAAAGGCTGCACGCGCCGCAGCTTTTGCGCGCAGTCTGTTCTTCTGTCAAGATTTCGCTCTCCTACTCAGGCTTTTAGCCAGAGGGGCATTGGGGCATCTTTTCAATGCCCTGGATCGATTTACGGTGCCCTGTGGCTGTGTGACGACACCCTGGCCTGCTTTATGGCACCTCGTGGACTCACGCCTATATAAGACGCGAGGCTGCGGTGGGACGCAATTCCTTCTTTTTTTTCAAAATATTTCGACGCAGCGCGAGATCGAAGTAGGAGGATAAGTGATTTTATCATAACGATAACTAGAAGAAAGACCTAGAAATGCAAGAAAATAATTTTTCACCGAAGAAAACATGAAGAGAACGAGGCGACATGTGCAGCAGAAGCCGGACATTTCCTGGTTCTCTAAAACAAAGGTAGGCTACTAGTTTACTGTTTATAGTGGTATTTTTAATTATTTTAACAGGAATGTAAAATCTGTAGCATTTCTAAAGTCACTGTAACTTTTAGAAGTAGGTACACGCAATCATTGGTAAAAACAAAACAAAACGGTAAACAGTGGATCTCAGTCAGTTCTGTATTGATTCAAAACACACCACCTTCTTATTACACAATAGTTTGTTTAGAAAAACAACAAATGTCTGTACGTAATTCTCTGCATTTTTCTGGCCTTATTAAGAAAAAGTTTTACCCAAAATCACTGTATCTTGTAAACAGCTGAGTGGAATTTTTAAGCGCGTTCTTTTCACACCCAAACAAAGCATTTGAGTGGGGGAGGGGAGATAAACAACAGAGAATTCTACATTTGGAGTGCCAGTACCAACTATGGTTATTAATTTAGGGGAGATAGGTTGTTTATATAAAGCAGAATGTTACATATTCACTTATTTTTGTTTTCCTTTAAAGCCAAATGCTGGGGACAAGGCCAGATGAGGATGGTGACAAGTGGCACTATTACAGTCCAGCAGAGCTGCTGCCAAAGCTGTTTGGACC
>NW_013952640.1:844265-847430 GCF_001266775.1 Austrofundulus limnaeus | reverse complement strand
CTTTCCTAACAGAGCACTTCACTCTCAGACTGCAGATTTATTTGTGGTTCAAGTTTCTAAAAGTAGAATGGGAGGCAGAGCTTTCAGTTATTAAGCTCCTCTCTTGTGGAACCAACTTCCAGTTTCTGTCCATGAGGCTGACACTGTCTACTTTTAAGATTAGACTGAAGACTTTCCTTTTTGATAAATCATATAATTAGTCTTAGGTTTCTTGAATTATTCCTCTTTTCTGCTGCTATAGACTTAGACTGCTGGAGCACAAACTGAGCACATTATCTCACTCTGCTGTTGTCTTTAGTCTCTCTTCTCTGCATGTATATTATAATTATTTCCATCAATAACATATTTTTTTTTCTTTTTGTGGGTGGCTGTGGCAGAGTGGTTAGGGGAGTCATCCTGGAACCGGAAGGTTGCCAGTTCGATCCCCCGTCCAGCTGTCTCAGTTGTTGTGTCCTTGGGCAAGACACTTAGGCCCTAATGCCTCTGATGTGTGTCCCATCAGTGTATGAATGTGATTTGCACAGATTAGTCTCCATAGATGATTGTACATGTTAGCTTTGTAGGAGATCTGATAGAGTGCTCTGTGAATGGGTAAATGAGGACACAGATTGTAGTGTAAAGGGCTTTGAGTGTCCTGGATGGATAAAAACGCGCTATATAAGTACAGTCCATTTACCATATTTACCATTTTTGTCTCTTTCCAGAAGAAGGTGCACCTGGACCAGTTCTTCTGTGTTTGGCTGTGTCTCTTTCCTGTCCCCCAACCCAGCCGGTCGAGGCAGATGGCCGCCTGTCCTGAGCCTGGTTCTGCTGGAGGTTTCTTCCTGTTAATAGGGAGTTTTTCCTCTCCATCGTTTGCTCAGGATGGGAGACTGTGATGAAGTGATTCAACACAATCTGCTGGCTTCTTCTTTTGATTGTTCTTTTTTCATGTACAGTGCACTGAGACAACGTATGTTGTGACTTGGCGCTATATAAATAAACTGAATTGAATTGAATTGGAATGAGTCTTTCGCTGAATGTGCTTCTGTATTTCAATACTGTGTTGTAGAGAGGGTTGTAAACATTGTCCTTAATTCCCTGCAGCTTTGCCAGGGAATCATGGACAATGCATCCCTTAGGAGTTTATTTTTCCCAAAATCCTAAAAGTATCCTAATGCACCCCTTTGTTCTACTATTTAATATTTTAAGAAATAGATAATGATCAGTCAGTTTCGATTTTGTGATTACTTCTGTTTTAAACAAGTTCCATGGCCCAGAAGTTCTTGCTGCCCCACAAATGCGACTTGTAGTTGAGAATGACAAAGCCTTCACCTTCCCATGAAATAGCCTTTGTGTCAATTGTCTAATTACTTTAGTTTTTTTTGTTTTATTTTTTATTTTTATTATTTTTTAAGCGGGGTGGGTACATGCTAAGGAACTGGACTCCTATACCCCTTATGCCCATGTCCATTGTATAACTATAATTTGAATTTGTTTCAGTAAACAGGCAATAATACAAACTTTGTGTAAGTGTGCAAATTGGTATGGACCTAACTGTATCTGTGGTTAACAGTGATCTGTCACTGAGATTGCACATTCACATAAGTAAAGGTAAGGAAAGTGGACCTGTGATTATAACTTTTTTTTATAACTGAATATTTTTATTCACAGAGATGAGAGACAAGCTACGTAAATGGAGAGAAGACAACTACAGAAATAGCGAACAGATAGTGGATGTGGGTGAAGAGCTCCTTAGTGAGCATGCATCTAAACTGGGAGATGATGGTGAGTATTTCTAAACAACAGCAAAACAATGACAACATTGTAGTTTTAATCCCATGCATAACTTTTGACCATTTGAGTACATGACAACCACAATAGTTTTCTCTGACATCAAACTCTTTAAATCTGTTTCACAGTGGAAGATTTAGGAAGCACTAGTGCATTGGTGTGAAATCGTGTACTACAGAAAGTTGCAATCAATACTATTTCTAGGCTAACGCAAGTAGATGAACAGTAATAATGTCAAATAGTAGGGCTGCAACTAATGACTATTTTGATAATCACCTAATCTGTGATTATTTTTTCAGTTAGTCGATAAGTCAACAGTTATTTTTGTCACATAAATTCTAAATGTAACAAAAATGTTTTGATCTTCTGATTTACGTTTACAACAAAAACAGCAATAATCCTTCTCGAACAAAAATTTTTATGAGTATACATTCTTTTTCGTATTTCTTAAACAAACCAATTTTAATCATTCTCTTAAATATAAACATTGATCTGGCATTTTTAACAGCACTTTCCAGATTATTCCATAATCTTATTCCATGAATTGACGTACATCGTTCCTTCAAACTGGTTCGAGATTTAAGTTTCACAAACATCTCATTCCCCTTAAGATTATAATGGCTCTCTTTTTTAACAAATTTTAACTTGATATTTAGAGGTAATATGTTTTTATGAGCCATATTTTGACTTGTTTTTCCAAAACTATGCAGTAAAATGATGAAATTGTAGGAAAGAAATGCATTGTTCAAAATGGTATGTCTGAATAAATAGTAATCTGCTAGATTTCTTCTTTAAAACTTTATTTTCAATATCCTGACTCCAATCAGGTTCACAGTACAGCACTCAGCACACAGGCCTCAGTAAGACCTTGGGCTGAACCAAAAACACAGCTGCCCTGCTCTGAAGCAGAGACTCTCCACAACACTCTGACAACTTCCTCCTACTATAATAATGAATTGACCTTATAATGTACATCTCTTCCTGGTTACATCCCTGGAGGTGTTACCTTTTACGTCAGATGTCAGAACGTAACTCATTTTGTTTAGAGTAAAGAAAGAACACATGATAAGACACACACCAACACTTTGTCTGCTTTAACTTAAAGACTGAAATGATCAAAGTATAACATACAATATCGCATCCAATATTCAATTAATTAATTACAAAATTAATTTTTGTTACAGTATAAGTAACTATAGGTCAAATATGTGATTTTAAATATTTTTTAAAGTGTAGCGGTAATTCGGGTATTAATTAAGAGAATTTGTGAATTATTAAAATTCATAAATTCATTTCCTCATGGATCACCACTTCCCCTTTTTTATACTTTATTTATTTTTTTTATATGTTTTTTATACAGAACAGCAACGAGAAAGAAGAAAGAAATAATAC
>NW_013952640.1:839376-843265 GCF_001266775.1 Austrofundulus limnaeus | reverse complement strand
AAACAGTACTATATAACATTTTAGACACATTCTAGACAGTTTATCGGCTAAAAAAGTTAATTTTGGGGTAAATTACTCTTTAATATCGGCTGAAATCAGATGAAAACACAAGTGTTAAATAAAATGATCAGTGATATGAAATAAATGTCATACAACACCAGAATTCTGGAGAGAGATGAGTGAGGTTTATTTGCCACCGGACTGACAAGCCAAAACCACACTGGTTATAACCAGGAAATGGATCAGTAAATATACAGAATCTTCAATGCCTGAGTTCGCCCCCTGCTGACCTACGGCTGAATCACCGGCATTCAGACAAAGTCCTCACCCTAATGTTAACACAGCTTTTAATTATGTGTTGAATATGAATTCGGACATGTAGCTACTCTTTCAATTAACACATAATAAATCAAACATTATAAAAGTATTATAAAAAGAAAACCCTAATACTTGTTTACTTGTATACTTGTTTCTGATATCAGTACTAATCTATAAATAACTAAATTTCTTCAGTTTTGTTATCTTTGTTTTTGTCGGTGTGGAGCCAAGATGTCAGGTGTGCTGTCTTGTGTTTTCTCGACATATATTTCACATATCTTCTAATCTCTCTTTCACTCTTTCTCATTACATTTCACTTTTTTCCTTTCTTTTTCTCAAAAAAACTCACTGACGATGAAGAAGCCAAGATACTGATATTCAGTTCTGCTTTCTACTGAACTGGCTGCAAAAAAATACAGTATGATGAACATTAAAAAAATTTCTGTAAATTATTTATCTATCAACATAATTTAAAATTTGATACATAGCCTGAAGTCTATAATTTTGACACAGTTTGGAACAGATTTGTATGAAGAGCAAATCTTTCCCACTAAATTGGTCATATGACCAGGACATGAGAGTGTCCAGGGACTCCAGGGGATTAATCGTCAAATTAATAGTTATTGGCTAAATACCACAATTAATAGTGATTAATTTTTTTGCCAATATTGCTCAACCCTAGTGTGTAGTAGTTTCATGTTTCACCATTGTGCCTCATAACCGCTTAAAAAAAGTGGCATGGAGTAAACGAAGAAAATGAGTGTAACAATTCAAGAGTAAATTGTGGATAAAAGAGGAATGGTCACGTTACCAGTTTGGCAGTATTAATCACCTTTTTTATTATTTCAAATGGGGAAAACAAAAAACTAATCAATTCCAAATTTCGACTGATATGAATCACTTATATTGTGATACATTTTTCAGTCATATTGTCCATCCCTATTTTTAAATACTCATCAGATGCATGTAAGGTCGTATTCAGACCTGATAATTTGCTCCGCTTTAAACGAACCAGAGTTCGTTTCCAGCGTTGGTCCGGACCTTTTGTGCAGGTGTGAATACACTCATGCGAACTCTGGTGCGGATCAAACAACCGGACCGAGACCTGCTTTTTGAGGTGGTCTCGGTCCGCTTCCAAACGAACTCTGGTGCGGTTCACTTCAGTTTGCTTCTGGTGTGAATACAGACCGGACTCTAACCGAACTAACTGCATTAACATGCACCTTTTTGGACTTCACAGGCCACCGTTGCTGAGCTAAATAAACTGAAAACAGACCTGTTTCATCGTCTCCTGTTACCAGCTCTGCTGCCGGCATGTTGTGGGTCAGAACACGCAGCGCACCTCGTCTCCTTTGGGTTGCGGGACACATTTACATGACGTCGCTCCAAAATTAGCATATCATCACGGAACCACCATTAAATTAGCTGCTTCTGACATTTTAAATGCTATTGCAGTTGTACTATCAGTAAAAATGTGCGCATCAGAACCGCAGCATGCAGGACTTCCTTGTTTTCTTCTGGGTTTGTGGCTCAGTCCTGCCCCCGTCCTTTTTTTGTCCAATAGGAGCAATGATCGTCAGCCTCATGGCTTTGTTTACAAGTTATAGTTCGTTTGCAAAAAAAAGCACAATGTGAATGCAAACCACACCAAACGAAAAAAAAAAAAGTCAATTTTTGGTCCGGACCTAACAATTGGACCAAAAGACTTTCCTGGTCTGAATACACCCTTAAATTGCTTGTAGTTCAAAATGCTAAATATTTTATGGAGTTTTTGTAACGCTGTCTTAGGACTACTCACTTTGTTCTTTCTGGTGTTATAAAAATAGTTTTTCCTGAATGTTACCAATACCCTCTCAGACGAAGTAAATATAATGCAAGTCATGTAACATTTTTGCATATTCAGAATATTTCAATACATACACTTCTGGGAAAAGATTGAGACCACTGCACAGTTTATTTGGTTGCAAGCATTCCACCAAATATTGATTTCTGAACTCTTACTGAGTTAAAACATTAGTATTGCTGTTTCTAAATGAATAATTTGTTCATCAGCTTTTAATTTCATAATTTTTTTCAGTTACACCAGAATAGAAAGGTCATTTAACACAGTCTTCTTTGTCTGTTCTACCCAGTTTGGATAATTTATGAGCAGGTGATGATTGCCGCACTGGACTGCAGTCGAGATGACTTGGCTCTGGTAAGAGTTTGCCACACATCCATACACACCCAAAAGTTTCATAAAGTTCTCGTTCTCTGTTGCAGCCACTCTGGCTTTGCTGCACCTTCACTGCCAAATTTAAAAATGTGATTTTCTCTTCTTTTTTTTTCACTTTTATTTGGCCAAGAATTATTACTCAGTCTGTACTTGGAAAAACAATTTACAGAGAGCTGGAATTAGAGTGTGTAGCAAATGAGTTGAGAAGCACGCTTCAAGAATTTGCTAAACTTGGCCATCACTTATCTCGTTAAGCATTTTTTCCACTTTGGATTTATTTGTCATCAAAAAGCTTTGAGATGTTTTTGACTTTAGAAATTCTCATTGCTCTAAAAATAGTAAACTGCATCGACAGGAGATAAAAGATTATCAGGAAGTGGTTAATCACCAATCAGTACAAATGTGATTCCTTTGGCAAAATGAGTGACTCACTGAGTATAGACAAGGCAACGCTTAGTCATTAGAATTACTTGTCTCTTGGCAATTTTTTCACTCTTGCTGCCTCACTTAAAATAATAAGCAGTGTAAATGATTCAGGTCACACTAATGACTTTTCCATCTAATACAGAATAATGCTGAATGTAACCTTTCCCGTTTTCTGTATGATGAATCCAAGAAATTCCAGCTCTGGAAAAAAGGGAAAAACAACATTTAGAATCTTCATTCTCCTTTTAATAGTAGCTAGAGTGGTTTCCAAAATAAGTGACCGAAGAAACACAGATTCTCTTGAGTTTAGGGGTGCACCGATATGAAAATTTAAGCTGATATCGTATATTAAAATTGTTATTCTGTTGTTGTTTTTGTTACGGCTGATAACTGATATTTACTGATATTGCACAAACACACAGATTATTTGTGCAGCGTCACTATCACTATCATAGACACCACTCAACCAACCATTTCCCCTCCCAAAACAGAAACACAAATGGAAACAAGTGGGAAATCAATATAGGACCAGTTTTACTTATCAGACCCATACAGACGTTAATGCCAATTGTGCATCCCTACACAAATTAAATCATGTTTGTTAACCAGAATCAAATTGATCAAAAAAAATTTTTTTTGATACAGCTTAATTCAAATAGGAAAGTCTTGATTTTTTTTGTGATCAGAAGTTCAACATGAAAATATAAACATTACAATATCAAAAGTCTGTCTAATTGGTTTTGTCTGCCATCCACTTTCTTGCAGACCTGTCTACATGAACTGAGGAAGCAGTTTCCAGATAGTCACAGAGTGAAACGATTATCTGGCATGAGGCTGGAAGCTCTGGAAAGGTAAACATCAGGAACCAAGTTCTTTAAAAAGAGACAAGGAAAGAAAAAAGGAGCACACAGATATATATATATATATATA
>NW_013952640.1:831267-839276 GCF_001266775.1 Austrofundulus limnaeus | reverse complement strand
GACTTAAGCGTTATTTGAGTTGTCCGAGACAACCTATTTTCGTTTTAGACAACCAGATCCCACCTCCTGGTTGTCCGGTGGCCAACCAAGGAAAAAAAGATATAAATTAAAGTTCTCGTCAGCAACGGTTGACCGTCATTTGCAAAAATGAAAGGAGAAAAAAATACTTCTTAAAGCCAGCCAGATTTTAAGCTGACAGTTCTTTCAACATTTTACAGCATTTCATAAGTTACAAAGTACTCTCGCGTGTCCTTTTGGAGAATACTACAACAACGTAAGCTCCAATTATAAACACCTCCAACACCGCTGATGACAGCGCGCCAGTACCCAAAGTGTGACTATAACCGAGTCTTCAGGGCAGGTGTTCACTCTCAGGGATACTGTCAGTGTTTCACGAAATATTATATACACAGTACAGCCCAAAAGTTAGGACACAACTTCTCATTCAAAGAATTCTCTTTATTTTCATGACTATGAAAATTGTAGATTCACATTGAAGGAATCAAAACTATGAATTAACACGTGGAATTATATACTAAACAAAAAAATGTGAAACAACTGAAAATATGTCTTATATTCTAGGTTCTTCAAAGTAGCCACATTTTGCTTTGATTACTGCTTCGTACACTCTTGGCATTCTCTTGATGAGCTTCAAGAAGTAGTCACCTGAAATGGTTTTCACTTCACAGATGTGCCCTGTCAGGTTTAATAAGTGGGATTTTTTGCCTTATAAATGGGGTTGGGACCATCAGTTGTGTTCTGCAGAAGGTGGATACAGTACACAGATGATAGTCCTACTGAATGTTAGAATTTGTATAATGGCAAGAAAAAAGCAGCTAAGTAAAGAAAAACGAGTGGCCATCATTACTTTAAGAAATGAAGGTTAGTCAGTCCGAAAAATTGGGAAAACTTTGAAAGTGTCCCCAAGTGCAGTCTCAAAAACCATCAAGCCCTACAAACTGGCTCACATGAGGACTACCCCAGGAAAGGAAGACCAAGAGTCACCTCTGCTGCAGAAGATAAGTTCATCTGAGTCACCAGCCTCAGAAATCGCAGGTTAACTGCAGCTCAGATTAGAGAGCAGGTCAATGCCACACAGAGTTCTAGCAGCAGACACATCTCTAGAATAACTTTTAAGAGGAGACTGTGTGAATCAGGCCTTCATGGTAAAATAGCTGCTAGGAAACTACTGCTAATGACAGGCAACAAGCAGAAGAGACTTGTTTGGGCTAAAGGACAAAAGGAATGGACATTAGACCAGTGGAAATCTGTGCTTTGGTCTGATGAGTCCAAATTTGAGATCTTTGGTTCCAACCACCGTGTCTTTGTGCGACGCAGAAAAGGTGAACGGATGGACTCTACATGCCTGGTTCCCACCGTGAAGCATGGAAGAGGAGGTGTGATGGTGTGGGGTTGCTTTGCTGGTGACACTGTTGAGGATTTATTCAAAATTGAGGGCATACTGAACCAGCATGGCTACCACAGCATCTTGCAGCGGCATGCTATTCCATCCGGTTTGCGTTTAGTTGGACCATCATTTATTTTTCAACAGGACAATTACATCAAACACAAGGGCCACGGCTTAAAGAGCTCCGGCCAGGGGCTGGATTTCCGGCTTTTTGAACGAGGCGATTGAACTAAACCAGGGGTGTCAAACTCATTTTCACCGAGGGCCACATGAGCGTTAAGGTGGCCCTCGAAGGGCCACTTGTAATTAACTTTGATGTTTCATGTTTAACTTCGACTAAACAGAGTTTTAACACGTCCTCTTTTAAACACTGATAAGAACTAAGTGTATGACTGACTAAATCTGTAATAAATACAGAAATATTATTAAAAGTAAAACAAAAAAGTTTTACTCACTGATGAGTTTCTAGTGAGTAGCTGCATTATGGCAGATTTAGTTTATGTTTGATGGTGACTTTAAAGCAGCTTATACATTACTATTGTGTTGTCCAACTAAACTGCTCAAGCCAACGACTCAGGGACAGGAATTTTATTTATTTATTTTTATTTCGTTTATTTTTATTAAATTATTTTTTTTGCATTTAACCATAAATTTAAAGTTTACCATTGATATTAGAAACAAATTTCATGTTAAGTAAAAAAAAATTTCTTTTTTTTTCTTCGTTTTTTGGGAAGGGACTCTACACAGCACGGGCCTTGTGTTTGACACGTGGACTAAACGGTCCACCTCCACCTCAGCCAATCTTAGCGTGTCGGCACACTTTGACATAGTTTTTTAAAAATGCCATAAGTTCTCAAATAATTGCGTGATCTGAAAAATTCAAACAGTGCCTGAAAGCCAGCGATCTAGGCTTTTCGCTGAAACATGGGGTTTTTCCGGTAATATCATATGACTAGCTGGAGCAGGCCCGGGAAGAAACCTGCTTTGAAACCTGCTCATCCACAGACGCTTGGTGCAGAGTGTAGCAGAAAGTTACGACAGACAGCATGTTTTTTTCAGAGTGTTTTTCAGCATATGGTACTGGCAAACTTCAAATAATTGAAGGAAGGATGAATGGAAAATGTACAGAGACATTCTTGATAAAAATCTGCTTCCATATACCAGGATGATGAAGATGAAACGTGGCTGGACATTTCAGCAATGACCCCAAATACAAAGCCAAGGAAACTCTCAACTGGTTTCAAAGAAAGAAAATAAAGCTGCTGGAATGGTCCAGCCAATCACCTGACTTGAATCCAATAGAAAATCTATGGAAAGAACTAAAGATCAGAGTTCATAGAAGAGGCACAGGAAACCTTCAAGATTTGAAGACTGTTTGTGTGGAAGAATGGGCCAAAATCACACCTGAGCAATGCATGCGACTAGTTTCTCCACACAGGAGGCGTCTTGAAGCTGTCATTGCCAACAAAGGCTTTTGTACAAAGTATTAGATAAATTTCAGTATACGTGTTCAATACTTTTTCYCTGTGCCATTCCACATTATTACAAATAACTTCATTTCTGGACATTTATGKTTTRATTTCTTTGTATGHATGGATCACTTGGGTTGTTACCRACATCTGGTGAAAATTTCATGTCATTAGCACCTCTAGTAATATATGTACTGAGAAAAATGGTGACGTGTTCAATACTTATTTTACCCACTGTAATTGACTTACAGACAAGACTTCAAACCGTATGAACAGTCCCTCAAACACAAACATGCCGACTCGGTTCTTAAAAAAATAAAGCAAATCAAAGTGGCTCATGAGTGGTTACCTGGTGCCATCTGAAATCTCCTAAAGTGTGGCTGAGTAATAAAGTGAATGTGAGAAAAGCATCAGTGTTGGTAATGGGGCTGCTCATTGCTAATAGGAAGCAGAGTTGTTTCTCTCTGTTTCAGGCTGTGGGTGGGAACAGAGCTATTTGTAGGACTGTTTATACTTCAACATTGCAGTCTAATAGAAAAAAACTAAACAAAAAACAAAGAATCATGCCTCAGTACCTGATTTGACTTGACAAGTGAGATCCACATTTTTTTAATTGGCTCTGTAGTATTATTTGATGCTTAAAGCTCAAACTGACCCTTTTTAAATAGAATAATGTGAGCTGTCGAAAACTTTAGATACAGCTGCAAGTCTTGACAGATGTAGAGTAGCAATTTAATTTAAGGTAAATAAAATAGTGGAAAACTACTCATTCATACTCAATTCGTGGCTCATTGCAAAGTGTTCCAAGCCTCACAGTGTCAGCTGTGTGACTAGTAAAACAAACAAGTGTTTTATTTCTTCCTTTAAATGACATATAGATTTCTGTAGTCTCACTTTAATCAGAAACTTACCACTCTGTATACACAATCTTAATGACCTTAAACCCTGTGTGATTTTTTTTTCTCACTGCCTCATTTTACCCACGCAAAGGACTGTGATTGGATGAAGAGTTCAATTTAATTTGTTTCTGTTTGTTTTCTTGAAGGTACGATGAGGCCAACAAGCACTATGATGCCATTCTCCAAGAAGACCCCACCAATACGGTAAGACTGAGAAAGAAAAGAAAAAGTCTCTGCTTAGCATCACAGTTTACTTCATTTTGTGGTCACAACTTTTTGAAGGGCTTTAAATCTGTCAAGACACTTTGGTGTTAGTAGAGTTTAGTAAGTTAAATTCACCTAGCCTTTCTGGACTCAAATACGGTACTGATCGGTCTATTCTCACGTCTTAAAACGGTTAAAGGGAGGGGGCTGGGTGGTAGGGAGTGATTCATGATCTTAGTCGGTGTTAGATATGTGGAAGTCAAATGTTAATGAAGGTTTGGTCTTTGAAGATGGTGATTTATTGGATCTTTCAGACTCCCAGAGCTCCTGTTCCACCATCCCTTTTGCCTCTATTGGCTTCATGTGCTAAGTCTGGTTTGTGGTAACTTGGTAACGTAGAAAATTGTGATAATCTTGACATCTCTGAATTTTCTTTTTTCTTTTTTTTATTATTCATTTGCTGTGAAAAGACCTAATTGCTTAAATGGTCCTCCTCCAGTCCACATCCCAGTCCTTAAACTTATTGTACCTGCTGAGAATTGTTTTCCTAAGTTGTGCGTAGTGCTGCAAAAATTTATTTTTGAGTTATATATATACTCCATAACTTGATTTGTTTTGGCCACATGTCTCCAAGAACCTTTCTACAAGTTACTTTTTCCTGCTGACACATGGATTGGTTTAGTGTTTTCAGTATTTTTTTCTCAGCTTGAACTCAACATAGGCGTTTGTACTTTGGACATCATGCAAACATTTGTCACACTGTCAGATATGTAAATGCATGTATTTAGTGTGTAGAACAAAAAACAAGCTTTCAAAATAAAAACAATTTTCTGCTTTCTACACCATTAACATTACTTTTTGTAGCAGAGAAAAATGTTTTTTTTTTTCTGTATCTAAAAATGTTTCATTACAGTAGTGTTCTCAAGTTGGGGTCGATACCCCACTGTGGGACATGTGGCATCAAGCTGGGGTTCCTGAGATGATTTCCAGAAATTAAGGTCAATTTAAGAGGACTGCTGATAACATATTTTTCTCATAATTGATGGAATTTTAAAAAAATAGTGTAATTTTTGTTGAGGTTGTTTGTATTGTCTTTGCTTAATTGCCCTATTAGCAATATTTGTTTTAACCAAAGGTGCAAGTTACAAGTACCACTGTTGTTACTTTGTTACATTACTTTACACCATGGTGTCTCATTTTCACTTTCCTTAAGTAAATTTTTAGTTTTTGTTGTAGTTCAAAGTCGGTTGTCTGAAAATTTGATGCGCAACAAAATCTAGCTGACCATCCATTCATTGTTTTGACAAAGGGTGTTGTAAATTCATCTAATCCCATGGTACCTCCCAGACATGGCACAGATCTGCGCGGACAACTTCGGAAAGGGAATGGTCCATTTCCTGGTCTTTGCATACTGAAGACTGCTACCCTTTTAAGTCTAGGCTGTCAATCAAACCTGGGACTGGGAATGGAACAAAATACACAAATAAGTTTCCTGTGCCTGGGATGTTGACTTTACACCTTTTTCCCCACAAACCTTTTCCTAAATGCGAACATTAGTAGAGTGTGGTGTAAATATAATGGCATCATTTAGGTCACCTGTCATGGGGTAAGACAGTTTCCTCCCTGAATGCTCTCTGCGTAGCAGGAGATTGGGCTGGAGATGGGCCTGAGAAATGGCGGAAAATTGGCAACCATGAGTAAGACTTGCGATGCATCTCTGCATGTGAAACAGAGATTGGAAAGTGAGCTGTCGTAATTACATACTGTGGAATAGATGTGGTACACATTAACCAAAATTGTTGAATCAACAAAAAATTGAAGTACTTTTTTTTGCCATAGAGCATTCCAAAAAGTGTTTCAGTCTCTTAGCTCTTCCATAGTTCTTGCTATGTTCCAATACCTACATCAGTGTACTGGCAAATTTCTTGTCTGCGTATATATAAAAAAGTTTTCAACACTTTTTGATTCATTTTCTTTGAGCATTTTAAAATTGTTTGTGCCCACAACATTTGAAAACAAAGATGTGGTAGGTATTTATTTAACTTTGTGTGAAACCACTCCCTATTAATGTTAACCTTTCTGCTGCTTCTAGGTCAAAATGACCCAGAAGCAGCAGTATTAAATGTATTAAAATTCAGGGGTCATTTTGACCCAAGGATAGCAGGAGGGTTAAGTTTTAAATAAGTCTTTCAGATCTCTTGATGTTGATTCATAAACAAATACAGTTACAGCTTCATTTGTTGACTAAATGTTTATTTGTGTGGATCAAACTTGGTTTGAAATGTAAAGCCTCAATTCAGCCAGCAGTATCAAGTTTTCTTTTGGAATAATAGCCTTTTTATGTATTTTTTTTAACAAAAAGTAGCTTTTTAACTGGTAAAGATTTAAAACTACGGCAGAAGGAAAAATATGGTTCTGTTAAGCTTGGGTTATATATATACTTCAAAATGACGTTAGAAAGTGGGTCGGTGATTGCGTCATTTTGGATGTCTTTTTCCTGACTGAGTAAACGAGCTGACGATGCTGACCATAAATTATAATAATTCCTCCCTCTGCCCTCCCACAGCTCATATAAGTATATAAAAAACAATATTAATGGCTGGATATTGTGGTTTTATTTAATTCAATGATCAGTGTTGTGTTAGGTGAAGAGTCTGCGGAGGAAAAACTTTTTTTGTTAACGTGGTGATGAAAAAAAAGACAGGAACATCAGCTGCGTGCTCGTGTTTAATATGATCAAACCAGCTGCTCTTCTAGCTCTTTTAACAACAGGCTTCAGACAAAAAATCATTTTAAATAAAATAACCTACTGAAGGAAGAGCTGCCTCAGCGCTGAGGAGCTGGACCATCCATCCATCCATCCATCCATCCATTTTCTGTACACGCTTCTTCCTTTTCAGGGTTGCATGGGTCACTGGTGCCCATATCCAGCAGTCACAGTGCCAGGGGCGGGGTACACCTGGACAGGTCGCAAGTCCATCACAGGGAGCTGGACCACTGCTTTGCTTTTGAACAAACACACCCACAAAGTTCTAACCAATCACATGCTTGGAGACGCAAGATCCACTTTGCAGAGTTCTGACTGGGGGCATTATACACGATGGCTGTCACTGGGAGATAGCAGCAGGAGAAGAGACGGAAGTTACGCAATGTTTTGTCACTCAGCAGGGGGAACAAGACATGCAACTCGAAGCATAAACCAGCCTTTATATGGTCACATATGATTTATTCTTTGAGCTGTTTTTGGTTGTTCACACGTTTTATAAACACCATAGTGTTTCACATTGTTGATATATGATGTTTTGTTTTGTTTTGTTTCCTCATCTTCCCTTGTGTGGTTTTTAGTTTTTCTTTTAAGTGTTGCGCCTCCTCATGGTGTCTTCATGAAGATGATCCTTGTTCTGTGCAGGATCTGTGGCTGCATGACCCAGAGCACCTGTTCTCCTTTATTTGTTATGTTCTGACTTCTTCTGAATGGGTGTTCTGAACTGTAATTTCATTGTGCTCTGTACAATGACAATAAAGGTCTGTCTAGTCTAGTCTAACCCTAATCCTAATCTAATCTAATCTAATCTAATTTAATATAATCCAGTTTCACAATAGTTTGTGTTGTGCACATGTGAATCTGCCGTCCTGTAACCTGCTGAATGACTTTAGAGCTGCTGTTTGGAGTTTAAGGTCATCTCAACTCTGTCACTATCTCCTTTCATTGCCCCAGAGCCGGCTCTTGGCATAGGCGAACTAGGTCGTTGCCTAGACAGCCATCTGCTGGAGGGGGTGCTGAACTGCAGAAGAAAAAAAAGTAATTATTTGTAATCCCTTGTTGTAACTCTGCTCAGCGCCCTTTTCACTTAGCATTGTCCTAAAAACTATAATGAAGTAAGACTTGAAAAAATCTGTGAGATTGCCCTATACGTCCATATACCTGCAAAATGATGTAAAATCCTTACAACTTAAGGACAATCCGTACAAGTTGACATGTATGTTATTTATTTGCTTTCTGGGAAAGCAAATAAATCTAAGTTTGCC
>NW_013952640.1:828539-831033 GCF_001266775.1 Austrofundulus limnaeus | reverse complement strand
GGGTGGTTGCGCTTCAACTCGCCTAGGGCACCAACCAAAATGGCTAGAGCCAGCACTGCATAGCCCACTGTGTATCAGCGTTGGACCAACACCAACCCCCATTCCACTTCATTTGTTTTACAAATGATACTAATATGAGAAATGTAAAATAGCAAAATTTTTGTTTTATAGACAAATGACATTAATGTAGAACTGATTAACTTTTTATAGCTTTTTCTGGCATGATAACTTCATAATGTATTTTAGTTATTTTGTCTCAATTGCTCTTTTGACTCCTCTTAAGCTAAAAGCTCTTACAGTATATTCAGCCGAGTTTGTGTTTGAAAAAAGAATGTGGTGAAGGTAAAAATCTTCAGTGGTACTTTTAGTGTATGTCTAATTTTTTTATGAAGACTTTATTCTGTCGCATGTGTGCTATTTATTTTTTAAGGCTAAATTACTTGACAGTCGAGGTTAAAATTTTTTAGCAAGTGTCTATCCTATCTTGATGATGAAAATGATGATGAAAGCCTTTATTGTCATCATTTGCACAATGAAATTACATTTAAGAACATCCATTCAAGAAGACACACATGCCAAAAACATGGGGGAACAGGTGATCAGGTCATGCGGCAACCAGTAGGGGTCATGCTATCTTTTAAAAGCTTGGAATATGCACAATAGGAAAGATGAGTTAAAAATATGCTCTGATCCTATGTTTACACAGAAACAGAATCATACGCTCAAAAAAACCCACTCRCACAGTGCAAGGCAGCTTAGGAAGGGAGGGGGCTGTGTATCAAACACATGGTACGGGGTAGGATGCAGCAGAGCCAGTGACGTTTAAGGGTAATACTCCGTGCTGGAACCAATCAAAGACTTCCAGAGTCCAAAAACAAGTTATCAACCAAAGCACAAATCACCAGAGTTCAGTTCTCTGTCTCCACCCATTGTGGCCTTCAGACTGATCCACCCACGAGTGAAATGGGTAGGGGATGGGTAGTCAAGCCTTGGGAGTGTTTGATAACTGCCGACCAAGGTTAGCAGCTGCAGGTATCCAAAATATAAACATAATTGTTTGGGACAAACAGCCTTGATTTTCTCACTGCTTTCAGTTTTTAACTGCATCTCTGTGATGGCGAAAAAAATGTTGAATGTTCCGAATTTCAATTGCCGCCTTGCCTTTCTTTCCGTCTGAAACTTCACCCAGGTGTAATCCTACATCTCATGGGCATGCTGCTGAACTGTGATTCTCATCAGAATCATGTCCAGTTTGTGACTTATATCTCCCAACTGTGCATTTCCAGTACGGGAGATTCCATCCAAGGTCCCTGACAGCTTTTCACAGGCCTGTACTGCTGTCAGGATCGCTTTCATTTTCCGATAAGCCAGGACTCCTCCACAGCCGATCAGCAGGAATCCAGTTATTATAAATCCAAATATGTACAGATCTTCAACATCTTAAATGGAAAGCGGCGCCAAACAGATCAGGTTCCAACCCCAAGAACCAGACAATCGCCCGGCTGCCACCATTCCACTGGGACAGCTGCGCTCTCCTCGCTCCAATCTGAGTGTGGAAAAAACAGTGTCAATTGTATTCAGATTGGCCAATTGACCAAATCCATAATTCCTTTTGTTTTCGGATGATAGGTAGAAGAAAGGCTTGACAAAGCTGCAAAGCAGGGAAGGAGGGACAGGTTCTGGAGAGAGAGCAAAAAGTGTCCGACTCCTCTGAAGGCCAAGCGAAAAAAAATCTATCTTGATAGGATTAGTGGATTTCTTGTGATAGCATTGTCAATGGAGGTCCAAAATTTACAGTCCCCTTGACATGACTCAGACTTAGCTCTTAATTGCTTAGGTTATGACTATTGGAGAGGAAGTCCCACTCAATCAAGTGCCAGTTCATAAATAAAATGGCAAAGCACTGCACTTCTAATGGAGCAGCAGCATCCTGTTAAGCTTTTCACTTACTTTCAAAAGGAAGAAAAGTTGGGTAAAAGGGAGTCAAGCATTTGGAAAAGTCAGTGCAGCAGGAGTAATGCACTTTAATTCAGATTGATGAGAATCTAATCCACCTTAAGGTCAATTCAGCTTCAAAATGAAGCAGAAAGCAATTTTCAGATTATGTAAATTGGGCTTTTGCAGCAGTAGATGCCAACAGGAAGACAGGCGTTAGGGTTTGAGGGAGTGTGCCATTTTCTCCACTTGGTAAGGAGGATGACTCATCACTTTATCTCAGCCGCTGAGCTCATTCTAGCTACCAAACTCTGACTCATAATATGTGCCCTTCTTCTTCTAGATGTGGCCTCCAACTCGCCAATTATGCCTTTGTTGATTCCTATTAATTTAAGTCCCACAGTAATAATATTAGAAGCCTAATAAAGTAATTTTTATTTTCTAAAGTGTTGTGTAATTATTTTTGGCTGTTCTGGCATCTCATAAAAGATTATTTATTGTCATGGCAAAAAAGAGTTGTAAAGCAATGAAAAGACAAAACTTGCTTGCTTTCTAATCC
>NW_013952640.1:820412-827539 GCF_001266775.1 Austrofundulus limnaeus | reverse complement strand
ATAATATTGTTTGCTATTTTATAGAACCTTATTGTACTTTTTTTATTATTTTATTCTTTTGTTGTGTGTGTTTTTATCTTCTTTTTTATGCTAATTGGACCTTGAGTCTATAATAAAGTTTGTCTGTCTGTCTGTCTGTCTGTCTGTCTGTCTGTCTGTCTGTCAGTCTGTCGTTATCTTAAATAACTAATATGTCTAATTTAGTCGTAAAACAATTTCAGATAACTGGAATGTAAGAATGGTGAAGTCAAATAAATGCAATATCGGCCATACAGTGAGCTTCTGCCTGTTGAACTGATCCGCTGTTGCTCTGCGCTCTCAGACCACAAGCCTACATTAGCAAGAAGCATTTATGATTGAACGAACGTCCACATCTTTTTTCATCTCTGTGGGTAACAATACATAAAATCTGTTTTTTCTCCGACAACTTGGATGTACGATTGTTAATGCTTTGCTCTGCGTGACGTGCAGTGGGAGGGAGGGGAGAGATTATGATCCAGTGACACGACGTAACTTTTCTACAGCGGGAGGAGTAATTTTTGAGGATTTATTCTCTCTATATGTGTTTTAAAACGCGATATTAATTTATTTTCAGAATATTTTCAATAAATGGCCTTAGTAAAAAAAAAAACAAAAGAAATGGTTTACCTGCCTGTCGGGCAGGCATCGGGACACACCCACCTGCCCGAATATGAGTTTTACCTGCCCCGGGTAGTCAGGCAATAGGATTTGTCGAACCCTGTGTTGTAATAAAAACTGTCTTCATTATGTTATTTTGTAACAAAAACATGCACTGTGTTTCAGGAATAGAAGATAATGTGAATGTCTGTTTCCAGGTTTGTTGGAGACCAAGAAGCATGGCATGAATTATCAGATCTCTACATCAATGAACATGAGTAAATATACTTTTATTTTCAGCAGAAGTGTGGTTTTAGTATGTCTTGAAGAACATACTTTGACTTTCTAACAATGTAAATATATCTGGCATGATGACTGTTTAATTGTGTCAACTTAAAAGTACTGATTACGTTTTTCAAATGTTGATGCTGGAGCTACAATTACAGCAATGAGGCCCAGTTCACACTATGCTGATTTTGAGTGAAACCGTCGCATTTATGCTGCAGTTCAGCTATTCATGTACACAACACCTGTGTACAACCATGTTCCCCCTGCACTAGCCGAGAAAGCACACCCTCATTTAGCATACAAGATAATCTGGGTCTAGATACAATACATTTAAAGCAATAGTACATTTGTCATTTTCTATCTGGCAAGCCTCTGGCAACTAATTTTTTTTTTTTAGAGATTGTTCACATGTAAACAGGGCCTGAGGTAGACATGCCATTGCTTTGCCTAATATTTGCTCCAAGAGTGTTGCACAGTTAGGGGAAGACAGTTTATTTTGTGTGGTTCATCACCAACCTTTATTTTGTGTGGTTCATCACCAACCTTTGTTTTTTTCTGACTGAGAAAGCATGATTTGGGGTGGGGGGGCACCACTATATTCTCTTGGGAATTAAACAGCTAGTGTGCTCTCTCTCGGTTGTCCACTCTGTCTCTCTGGAAACAAGCGGCGATAATGCCTGACTAAGCGGAAGAAGAAGAGGAGGGGATACTAGGAGCTTTTACCCAAAATAAAGAAAAGAATGAAAAGAAATTGACACGCCTTTAGATAAGGGGCTGTGGGAGTGAATGGTGTGATATTAGAAGTGTTGGGGATTATCTAGGAGATAATGGTATCACCCTTGGATTTCCTCTGGCAACACAGCCATAAAGCCTCCCAAACAAAAGCATGAAATATCCAATAAGTAGCCTTCTAACTGCTATGCATTCCTGCTAATTCTGCCTGCCTAACATAACAACCACATATTTAGATTTTGCTTGAATGTGCTCCTTGCTCTGAGTTTGACCCAAATTGTTTAACTGGTCATCCAAAATGTAATGTTAAATGGTAATAAATTTTGTAAACATATTTTACCAAGTCTGATTCCATTCTTGTCCTCTGCATAGTCTTAATGTGGTATCAAACTGTTGGAAAACCACTACTGATGGTTTTACTACACTCCAAGAGAAACATGTAAAAATCTACAGTCTTGCACATCACAGCAGCTACAATTTTGCTTGAGCAGTCCAGTTAAGAGTTAGCTTAGGAATCTTTCTATAGAGTAGCTCAGAGGTGGTAGGGTTAGATGGCTCAGACAAAGTACAGGAAAGGTTCTGGATCTGTTACAAGATTCTGGTTGATGGCTGATGGAGCAAGCTCTGTTGCAGGCCATGGCTGCTGCACGAGCACATCTGAAAGCCTTTATAGAAAGGAAATGGTAATCGTAAGCAGTTCCCTAAACCCTTCAAGCCCTCTGATGTTCCCCTTTACTCTGTTCATTCTCAGTGTTTATTCCTCTCTGTGTCCTAACCTTTGCCTGGCTATACTGGTAAATATTCAATTTGTTAACATTGATGACTTTAGGTAGAGTGGTAAGCACTTGATGTTCTCGTAATCAACAATTAGATTATTTTTGTATCCACAAAACTACATTCGCACATTTTTTCTCAGTACTCAAGGCGATATAAAATTCTGTTTGTTGAGAAATGTGTGAAATGTTGCTGCACAAAACTTAAAAATAGAAATTTAGAGGTCACATAAAGCTTTAAAAAAGTGATTAATCATTACAAAATCCCCTTAAGGTTTAGTTTGTTTAAAGGTAGACGAACAACGCTGATGTTTTTTATTTTATTTTATTTTTTGTATTTTGTTAGCTGTACAGTCGTTCATATCTTTGTGTTTAATAATATACTATATCATGGGAAAAGAAAAACTGCATTAGAAGTGGAAATCACTACAGATTAGTGTGAGGTCAACAGCTCAATAGTGTGCTGCTGAGAAGTGATCTCATCTGAGTATAGGTACAGTGTGCCAGCTCTTTTTGTAGTGCTGACCTCAGGAAGGTAGTTAACTGCACATTACAGGCAAAAAAACACACGGGCATACAAGACTGATCCTCTGTGTCCTAAAAATGGGTAACATCACCACAGTAGACAAGCTTTATCTTAGCCAGCTGTGAAAACTTGGTACCCTTTACTGTGCATGTAAATAAACTTTCTCATCCAGTGGAATTTTATTCACATTTCTGCAGTGTACATGTGTACATTATAAATTGTATGTCTTTGTGAACTGACTTGTACTCTCTGTAGTTTGAATTTAAATTTTTGCTTGTAAGGTTGTTAGGCAGATAAGTTGTGCTTCACAGCGTAGAAAGCTAAAAGATGACCCATCCCTGAGCTGTATCAGTTGATTACTGTTTGTTTTGTCATTACTGCAGCTATGGAAAAGCAGCATTTTGTCTGGAAGAACTGATGATGACCAATCCTCACAATCACTTATACTGTGAACAATATGCTGAGGTGGGTGCTCCCCTGGGTGTCTACCTTCGAACTTTAAGGCAAACTGTGGTGGGAACGTTAACTCTGTCACTGATGCTTTTTTGAACAGCGAGAAATACTGAATTTATTCTAGACTCAAAAAAAGATGTTTACACTGGGTGGTCACGCATTGCTTATTCAGATGTCATTCTGTCATTGCTTGAGTTGCCTTTCAACAAAGCTGTGTCTACCTCCTAACACAGGTGAAGTACACGCAGGGAGGGCTGGAAAACCTTGAGCTGTCCAGAAAGTATTTTGCTCAGGCGCTGAGGCTGAACAACCGGAACATGAGGGCGTTGTTTGGTCTGTATATGGTGAGTAATGCTTTGTTGAAGAAATAGAGGACAGAGGCAGGGAGAAAGAAAATGAAAAAAGAAAAAAATATAATAACGACAGAACCATTTTTGTAACCTGTGGTTTGTCAATGTTGAGGTTGGCCACAGTGATTTAAGTAAGACTGTGTTAGTGGGGGAAATAAGAAGGGCACTCAGAAAGGTCAGCTCACTGCTGACTCAGTGAACCCCAGCACTGGGAAAGTTTGCCTCTCAGAAGTCCTTTATTTTAACAATAGTTTTGCTTTGAGTTTGATAGGGCTTTGATAGAAGCTCCCGCTCATATGAATTTTATATCCATCCCCACTAACCATAACCATTGATAGGGCTTCATCCTTGGCTTAGTTAAATAGAGATGAAACAAAAAACGAAAGAAAAATTTCTAAGAAAGTGTAGTCCAACCTCAGCAGGTATTTTGTCATTGCCAAATTATTCAATCAAGTGTCAATTGTATTGTGGTCTGGGCTGAAACTTTTATCTGCATACATGTTTAAATAAAATGTTGTATGTTAGTGCCAGGGAACTCTGGCATAAAAACATAAACAAAACATTGCAGGGAATAAAAGGTGGTGGGGAGGAGCAGCCTAAATGTTTTCCTTTGTTCTGCCGTCCATATCCACTGAAACCTCACAGAGGTGGAGGCAGCACGTGCAGGAGGTGCAAGTCAGGGTTAAATCCAAAACATTTGCCTCTATTAGCCCTCAAGCAAGTCTGGAGACATAATAGTAGGGTTTTTTAACATCTTTAATGAATTCCTCAAAATGTAGTTTAATCTTTATCCATCGCAGATCAGTCTTGATTGCAAATTGTGCACTAGTTGCTTTGCTTCAAATCTCGACAGGTGCAGGAAGTTCAGTGAAAGGGCAGAAAACTTTCACCATTTCAAGCCATCTGAGTCAGTGTGACAGTAGACTTGGTAGCATTGACCACAGCTGGGTTGTGGGTTAGTTACCGACAGCACAAGTGGGGATTCCCACAGAATGGTGCTTGCTGTGTTATTCAGGGATAGCCTGTCAAGGTTGACATCATCTAAACTGAGGTTTCTCTTGAGTTGTAAAAAAAAAAGATATTATGAAAATGCTTACAAAAAATACAGAAGTCAAACCATTTTCTCAAAAAGAAACAGGACCAGGTTGATTGCTATGTAGTTAAAGTTTCAACACACTGGTAGGGAGAGCTTTGAAGTGCAGGCCTTGTAAGCCTTCTGGGGTTTGCTGTGTGGAGATGATGGCAAGAACATGGGAAAGACTTGGGATTTGTGGTTCAGCGTGGAGCTGTCGGGGTAGGCACAGACTGATTCACAAGGCACTGCTCTTGTGTTGTTTTTTTTTTTTTTTTTTCAAAAAATACTAGGCCTTTTCATCACCAAGAGTCAATGGTGTTGGAGAAATTAGGCCCTGTTAAGTGAAAATTTACGTATGAAGCATTAAAATGCTCACTTTTTCCTTCCCATAAATGATTTCCCCTGTATCATCAGGCCAAGGTCTGCTTTTTCTTTCCACAATGACTAGTGGAGTGGTAGATGGTAAGAGTGGTTGCACATTCATCTCAATTATTCTTTTATTGCCGTTTCACAGACTTTTGATATTAGAAAACTCTTTCTACTATTTTTTCTTTACTTCTCTTCCTCCTGTTTTCTATTTTTATTAATTTATTTTTTTCTGAAGTCTGCAAGTCACATTGCTGCCAGTCCTAAAGTCAGTGCCAAGGTGAAGAAAGACAACATCAAGTATGCTGCTTGGGCTGCTAATCAAATAAACAGAGCTTACAAGGTGAGTCTCTAATAGTTACTTTTATGTAAACATGATAGAGTCCCTCATTTGTCTGTCTTTATGATGGCTCTATGCTCTGCTTAAAGACCTCTTTAATTTTTCCCACATCACTCTTCAGTCCCCAGACTCCGAAAACCACTGTTTTGATTTAGCTTTTGTGGCATTCTTGCACACAGTGTCCAGACATTCTGAAAACCCTCTCGTTTGCATAAAATGTGAAAAGAATTCATTGCCAAATGATCCCAAAATGCACCACAATCCTGAAGGCTGCCTTTCACCAGTTAATATTGTAAAAGCAAACCAGGTGTTTTTAGTGTGTACATTTACTTTTAATGTGAACTTAAAACTACAAGTGTCTACAAAGACTGTATCATGAATTACAGTAATGAGAAAAATAAAGCACACTCCAATTCTAGGGATTTACCTATCACAACTTATTACAACCCCTAGCAAAAATTAGGGAATCACCAAGCCTCGGAGGATGTTCATTCATTTGTTTAATTTTGTAGAAAAAAAGCAGATCACAGACATGACACAAAACTAAAGCCATTTCAAATGGCAACTTTCTGGCTTTAAGAAACACTAAAAGAAATCAAGAAAAAAATTGTGGTCGTCAGTAACAGTTACTTTTTTTGGCCAAGCAGAGGGGAAAAAATATGGAATCATGAAAAATAAACAAACAAAAGAACACTCCAACACATCACTGGTATTTTATTGCACCACCTCTGGCTTTTATAACAACTTGCAGTCTCCGAGGCATGGACTTAATGAGTGACAAATGGTACTCTTGATCAATCTGGCTCCAACTTTCTCTGATTGCTGTTGTCAAATCAGCTTTGCAGGTTGGAGCCTTGTCATGGACCATTTTCTTCAACTTCCACCAAAGATTTTCAATTGGATTGAGATCCGGACTATTTGCTGGCCATGCCATTGTTTTTGTTTTTTTTGTTTGTTTGTTTTTTTTTTTTTCAAGGAATGTTTTTACAGTTTTTGCTCTATGGCAGGATGCATTATCATCTTGAAAAATGATTTCATAATCCTCAAACATCCTCTCAATTAGATGGTATAAGAAAAATGTCCAAAATATCAACGTAAACTTGTGTATTTATTGAAGATGTAATGACAGCCATCTACCCAGTGGCTTTATCTGACATGCAGCCCCATATCATCAATGACTGTGTTATCTTTATTCAGTCATCTTTATAAATATCATTGGAACGGCACCAAACAAAAATTCCAGCATCGTCACCTTGCCCAATGCAGATTCATGATTCATTACTTTTATCCAGTCATCCATAGTCCATGATTGCTTGTTTTTTTTCTGTTTAGGTTTTAATGATGACTTACATTTAGTTCTTCTGTATGTAAATCCCATTTCCTTTAAGCGGTTTCTTACAGTTCGGTCACAGACATTGACTGCAGTTTCCTCCCATTCGTTCCTCTTTTGTTTTGTTGTGCGTTTCCTGTTTTGGAGACACTACTTTAAGTTTTCTGTCTTGATGCTTTGATGTCTTCCTTGGTGTATCGGTATGTTTGCCTTTAGCAAGGTTCCTGCAGATCCTTAAAAAGTCTTAAAAGGCCTTGAATTTACGTATATATATAT
>NW_013952640.1:817229-819412 GCF_001266775.1 Austrofundulus limnaeus | reverse complement strand
GAGGCACAGAGACAGGGCAGGTTGTTCTCTGTGTTTCCTGTTGTTGCAATAAAACTCAGCTGATCATCCCATGGAGTACCTTCATTCTTGGACCACGTATTTMTGTCTTTGTTAAATAAATATTGCCATAACAGTTTGGGGTTGTTGCGGGCACCACTAGGAGATCGACAGACCTAGGCCACATTGCAGGTGGACTGATATGAGTGAGCAAGGACTGGACTGTTCAGGACCGTGTCTCCAGCTGGATGAAAAGAACCTTTTTAATGGTAAATTGTTTTAACAACTGAAATACGCTGGTGACGATCGTGATGGATGTTCTTGAATAAGCAAAGAACATTGAATTTTTATTTTTGGCTGTTGAAGAACCTGAGAAGATTTTTGAAACATCTGCTGAGAGTGAGTACAGAACAGCTTCAAGATGCCTTCTTACTTTTCAAAAGAGGATTTCTGCCAGCTTCTCCAAAAGGTGATGGTTTTGGAGCTCAAGATTCATTGTCTGGAAGAGATGAATGCTTTGGAGAACTCAACGTGCATTAAAATGGGTGAGAAGGCTGAGATGAGAGATCCACTGGACAAGGAGATGGAAGCTGCTTCTGAGGGTAAAGCTGTATGGAACTCTGTTTGTGCCCGACCAAAAAAATCTCTCAGGAACGATTCAGCTCTTTGATAACAATGATTGGCCAGAATTACAGAGAAATGCTGTTTCTCCTCCAGCAAGGAGAATAAAGCAGAAACAGGCTGAAATCAAAATAACTGATAACGGCCAGAGAAATGAAGCAGTGTTTCTTCAAAACAGATTCACACCACTGGAAGAAACTGGTGAGTCTGAACAAAGTTTCTGATCTCAGTGAGGGATCTGAGACCAGATCCAGCCCAAAGCCAAAGCGAGTCCAAAAAGAGACTTTCAAGAGTCAAGAAATGCTGATCATCACAGATAAAATGGTGAATGAGATCAGATGCTTCTGGAACAAGAAAAAAAAAGTTCTGAGTTTTGCTGATAAAGTGTCTGACCTCACAGAGAAGATCCTGGAAATAACAGCTGAGTATTCAACTGTGAATACACTCATCATTCATACAGGAAGTGATGAAGTTATGAACTGACAGTCAGAAATCCCGAAGATGGATTTTATTCTGCTGCTGAATGCAGTTAAAAGTCTCAACATAGATGTGTTCATCAGTGGGCCCATGCCTACAGCCAGAGGAGGGGCCGAGAGGTTTAGCAGACTGTTTGCTCTTAATGAATTTTTGGAAAAACTCTGTGCTGACCACTCTGTGAGTTTTGTGGATAACTTTGATCTCTTCTGGGAGAGAAAACATCTCTTCAGGTCTGATGGGCTGTCTCTGAATCAAACTGGAGCACAGCTTCTGGCTTCAAATATAAGTATTTCCTGAACCAAGTTCCGGCTGGAAACAAACAACAGGAAGAACCACAACAGCTGACGTCTGAAGGACAGCTGCAGAAAACTGAGATATTGATGGAACACAGCGTGCCAGTTACTGATAAGAAGACTGAACCAGAACCACAGAGCGAGGAGTTACTTCAAGCTGCAGAACCAGCCTC
The DNA here is from genome assembly GCF_001266775.1 of Austrofundulus limnaeus. Classification (NCBI taxonomy): domain Eukaryota; kingdom Metazoa; phylum Chordata; class Actinopteri; order Cyprinodontiformes; family Rivulidae; genus Austrofundulus; species Austrofundulus limnaeus. Next base: position 817,851 of record NW_013952640.1, on the reverse strand, counting down.
ACAAACAGAGGATCTCTTGGAATCTGAGACCCCAACAGGACAGCAAGTGGAATGCCCCCTCCTGGATTTTACTMACAACATGGAAGAACCTGCGGAGATTAAGATCAAACAAACACCACACCCAAATCCAGCTAACCCTCATCTTCCATCCCCTCGCACTAAACCAAGATCTACAAAGATTCACAGAGCCCCACCACCACCTCTGACCCTTCCATATATGAAAGCAGACAAGCTTGTTTGTGTTCAAGATGATCCAATGACTTTTGTGTGATAACTATGTTTTGGGGTTAGTAATTACTGTGGGAGGAATAAAAATTGAATTACTGGGGTTGGGATTTCAGAAAAGTACATATACTTGGGTTTGTGTTGTCATATTTTTTTAAATACATTAAAGAGGTTTAATGATTAATGACTTGTCATTAGTCATGATTAGTGACTAATCAAGAAGAGGGGAGTTGTGGTGGAACTAATACTTTTAGGTTTAAGCCAGTAATTCATGACATACTTTAATGGCCTAGGTTTTCATGACATGCTGTTCATCTGCAGATAGAATGATTAAAGTCAGAACAAGATTTGTTAACAACAATAATCATTCTTAGATACAGTATCACTTGTGTTTATC
>NW_013952640.1:791249-816153 GCF_001266775.1 Austrofundulus limnaeus | reverse complement strand
AACGTGACATGCTCTTGCTCTCTGTAAATAAAGCAAAGCCACTTCCTGGTCCGACATTAGCCGACAGAGGAGGGAGGGGCGGGGAGGCTCTTGCCGTGCAGCGCTTCAAGAGCTGACCTGCGTCTGACCTCAAAGTGCACAAGCGTCCAACTTGAAGCATTGGATGCGATTTTGAAGCTGAAATCGCGTTCGGTGTGAACGCAGCATAAGTCTTACACAGTTCTTTATGATTAAAATGATGAATGCTAACCAGTTAACTTAAGCAAACATTTTTTTAAAAATAAACTTATTTGCCTTCCTCATTTTTAAATTCGTAATATTATACTTGTCATACATCTTGGGGAAAATCTATTTAGTCCGAGAAGAAAACTTAAAGGGTTTATGACAACTTAAAGTTGTTAAAGGGATCCCCGATTAGTTCTAGGATTTGACTTTATTTGATAAACATATATTTTATCTGTAAAATAAAGACTGTAAAAATACTGTAGGCTGTTTAGTTTTTATAATTTTTAAACTAAAAGTTTAAAAATTTTTTCTGTTTGGCCTTCAGAGTAGTCGGACGCTTTTTGCTCTCTCTCGCGAACCTGTCCCTCTTTCCATGCTTTGCAGCTGTGTCAAGCCTTTCTTCTACCCATCATTCAATAACAAAGGAATAATGGATTTGGTCAACTGGTCTCTGAATGCAATTGACACTATTTTTTTCCACACTGAGATTGGAGCGAGGGGAGCGCAGCTGTCCCGGTGGAACTGTCGCAGTGGGCAGAGTCTCTGGGTCCTGGGGGTGGAACCTCGTCTGCCTGGTCCCGCTTTCCATCAAGGACATTGAAGATTTGTTTATATTTGGATTTATGATAATCGGATTCCTGCTGATCGGCTGTGGGGGAGTCCTGATTTATCGGAAAATAAAACGATCCTGACAGCAGTCCGGGCCTGTGATAAGCTGTCAGGACCTTGGATGGGATCTCCCGTACTGGAAATGCACAGACTCAGATGCTGGGGGATATAAGTCACAAACTGGATGTGGTTCTGATGAGGTTCAGTTCAGCAGCGTGCCCGTGAGGAGTGAGGCTACACCTGGGTGAAGTTTCACACGGTGAGAGGCAAGTAGGTAACCGAATCTGGAATATTGGCATTTTTCACAACACAGAGGCGCAGTTAAGACTCAAAGCAATGAAATCAGGCTGCTTGCCTTAAACAGTTATGTTTATCATTGGATCCCTGCAGCTCCTGACCTTGGTCGCAAGCTGACAAAACCACCCTGGAATGATACGTGAGAAGGAAGCCTTGGCACCCCCCCCCCCCGCCAAATCCACACCCGCTTCACCCGTGACTGGACCGGTCTGAAGGCCACATTGGGTGGAGACAGAACTGCCACATTGGGTGGAGACAGAGAACTGAACTCTAGTGACTTGTGCTTTGACTGATAACTTGTTTGGACTCTGGAGGTCTTCTGATCGGTTCCAACACGAGTACTATCCTGAGACGCTGACAGTGAAAGACTGCTCCGTTAACAAGCCCCACAAAACTTTAGAGTTTACAAAACCGTCTTCTCCGTACACCTGCTCCTATTTTCAGGAGACAGTGTGAGGGTAGACGTGGGTATCGTATTGTTTCATTTTCTGCTTTGCTGCCGGTGCTTGGCAATTTGTTTGTTTGTTTGGGAATTTCTTTAACTCACTGGGTTATCTTCCTTTGCACTGTTTTACTTCTAGTCCTAAATCACTCTTAATATGGTTTCTTCTTATTGGGACTGTGCTTAAAACATCTTTTATTTTTCAACACCTCTTGGTTTTATTTGTGTTTTTCGGGATCTTGTAGCCCTCGCTAATGTTTGCTTAACATCATGGCTACTTCTTCTCCAAGCTCAGCTTTCCTTTGCTCTGTCTGTGAGATGTTTAGTCACTCCCCTGCCTCCTTTGGTGATGGCAACATTTGTATTAAATGTGGACTAATGGCGGCTTTAGAGGCGAGGCTGTCTGAATTAGAAGCTCGGCTTCGCGTTGTTGAGAAGCCAGCAGCTAGGCAGGCTAGCATGGAGCCGCCGAGAGTAGCCTCTCCTGTTAGCGGTCCCTCGGTGGAGCCTGTGAGGCTGGCACCCCGAGGTAGTAGCTAAGTGATGGCTTGGAAAAAGCACAGTGCTAAAGCTAAATCTCCCGACCGTCAACCCGTTCTTGTTTCAAATCGCTTCTCCCCACTCAGCGACACTCCGGTCGAGAAACAGACCCTGGTTTCTGGCAGCTCCATAAACCGTAACGTGGATCTAGGGACTCCAACGGCCATGATTAAATGTATTCCAGGAGCCAAAGTGGGCGACATAGAATCCTATCTGAAGCTACTAGCTAATGCTAATGCTAGCTAGGTACAGTACAGTTGTGATTCACGTCAGTGGAAATGACACTTGGTTACGTCAATCGGAGGTTACTAAAATTAACATTGCTTCGGTCTGTCACTTTGCAAAGACAATGTCAGACTGTAGTTTTTTTTTTTTCTGCCCCCCTTCCCACCCTGTCTAGCTATGATATGTTTAGTCGCATGTCTTCATTTAACCACTGGGCATCTAAGTGGTGTTCTGAAAACAACATCGGCTACATAGATAACTGGAGTTTTTTCTGGGGGGAACCTGGTCTGGTGCGGAGAGATGGCATCCATCCCACCCTGACTGGAGCCACTCTCCTTTCTATGAATTTAGCTGCCTTTGCTGACCACAGAACTTATTGACAATCCAGGGTCCATACTAGGAAGCAGAGTTGTAGTCTTACACACATCTCTGCTGCTTCTCCTTTATTACCTACCCAAACCCCCATTAACATTGTGTCAGCCCCACAGACCAAATTAAATAAATATAAAAGCTCTAGAAAAATAAATGATAAAAATCTTATAAAAACAAACACAGTTACTTTACCAGAACAAAACAATAAAACTATTAGGTGTGGTTTATTAAATATTAGATCTCTTTCTTCTAAGTCTGTTATTGAATGATCTGATAATTGATCATCATATTGATTTATTCTGTCTTACTGAAACCTGGTTACAACAGGAAGATTTTGTTAGTATAAATGAATCCACTGCAGTTAATTATTAAAATTTTCATGCTCCTAGAACATCAGGTTGTGATGGTGGAGTAGCTGCAGTTTGTAAGCCAGAACTATTAACTAATGCTAAATCTAATATTAGTCATAATTCATTTGAGTCGTTGTCCCTCAGTCTTTCTCATCCAAAATGGTAATCAGAAAAACCACTACTACTAGCTGTTATCGTCCACCAGGCCCTTATTCTCAGTTTTTATCAGAGTTTTCAGATTTTCTGACTGATTTATTATTAAATACTGATAAAATTATAATAATGGGAGATTTTAACATTCATGTTGATAGTGAAAGTGTTAGCTTAAATATAGCTTTTAGTAATTTAATTGAGTCAATTGGTTTTACTCAAAATGTCCACAGACCTACTCACTCCCTTCATCACACTCTTGATCTGGTTCTGACGTATGGTATAGAGAGTAAGAACTTAATGAAATGTCCTCACAATTCTGTTCTCTCTGACCATTTTTTTATAACCTTTGAGTTTACATTAGCTAACTTTATAGCTACTGAGAGTAAATTTAATTATAGTAGATGTTTATCAGAGAATGATGTAGCTAAATTTAAAGAATCTCTTCCATCTTTATTTTCCTCTGTCTTACAGAATAATGTAACAGAGAACAGTAACTTAGATGGTCTTGTTGATAATATTACAACTTTAATTCAAACCTCTCTTGATGAAATTGCTCCACTAAAAAAGAAAATTATCGATCGGAGGAAGCCGACTCCTTGGTTTAATTCAGAGTTATGTTCTTTAAAGCAGGCATCTAGAAAACTAGAGAGAAAATGGCGCTCCACTAACATAGAAGATTCTTATTTATCCTGGAGAGAAAGCCTGCTAACATATAAGCAAGCCCTTTGTAAAGCTAGAACTGTATATTATTCATTTTTAATAGAAGAGAATAAAAACAATCCTAGGTTTCTGTTCTGTACTGTAGCTAGACTAATGAAAAGTCCTATCTCTTTTGAGCCATGTATCCCCATAACTTTAAGTAGTGATGACTTCACTAGATTCTTTACAGATAAAATAATTTTATTAAGGAATAAAATTCATGCCAAACTTCCTGCTACTGTCTCTGATTCTCTGTCAGATGAGGCAACTTTAGTGTCACTAGAACCTGATTTGTCTGGACAGTTTTTGTCCTGTTGAGCTCTCTGAATTATCTAAAATAATAGCTTCATCCAAACCATCAACATGTCTGCTAGAGCCTATCCCAGCCAGACTGTTCAAAGAAGCATTTCCCTTAATTAATATTTATATTTTAGATGTACTTAATTTATCTTTAATGAATGGTTGTGTGCCGCAGAGCTTTAAGATTGCTGTAATTAAACCTCTACTTAAGAAACTTGATCTTGATTCAGGAGTTCTGGCCAACTATAGACCTATATCTAATCTCCCATTCATCTCAAAAATTCTTGAGAAAATAGTTGCAAATCAATTATGTGAACATCTGGATAGAAATAATCTATTTGAAGAGTTTCAGTCAGGGTTTAGAGCTCAGCATAGCACAGAAACAGCACTGGTGAAAGTTACTAACGATATTCTCATGGCCTCAGACAGTGGACTTGTGTCCATTCTTGTCCTGTTAGATCTCAGTGCTGCATTTGTTACAGTTGATCACAGTATTTTATTACATAGACTTTAGCTTGATATTGGGATTACAGTAACAGCTCTAAAATGGTTTGAATCTTATTTAACTGATAGATTTCATTTTGTTAATATTAATAATGAATCTTATTCTTACGCCAGAGTTAGTTATGGAGTTCCTCAGGGTTCAGTGCTTGGACCAATCCTCTTCACTTTATGTATGCTTCCATTAGGTAAAGTTATTAAACAGCATGGGATAAATTTCCGTTGTTATGCCGATGATACTCGGTTATATTTATCTACGAAACCTGATGAATCCAACCAGTTACTTAAACTACAGGCATGTCTTACAGACATAAAAACATGGATGACTTTTTACTGTCTGCTTCTAAACTCAGATAAGACAGAGGTTATGGTTTTTGGACCTGAACATCTTAGGGATCAACTTTATAGCCTTTCACCTCCTCTGGATGGCATTAATCTGGCCTCCAGTTCTAATATAAAGAACCTTGGTGTTATTTTTGATGAGGAAATGTCTTTTAATCCCCACCTTAAAAATGTTACCAGGACCACCTTCTTCCACCTGCGTAATATTCTAAAATTAGAAATATTTTGTCCAAAAATGATGCAGAAAAACTGATTCATGCATTTTTCACGTCTAGACTGGATAACTATAATTCTTTATTATCCGGGCATCCAAAAAACTCTTTAAGAAGTCTTCAGTTAATCCAAAATGCTGCTGCTAGAGTTTTAATGAGAGTTGGAAGGAGAGATCATATTTCTCCAGTTGTAGTTTCTCTCCACTGGCTCCCTGTCAAATTTAGAATAGAATTTAAAGTATTACTCCTAACAAAGCTCTTAACAACCAAGCACTATCATATACACTGCTTAAAAAAAATAAAGGGAACACTACTGCTCAAAAAAATTAAGGTAACACAAACAACACACGTACAGAACAAAGTACTCAATGCGAATATTTCATTGATTAAGATCGGGAGTTGGCGTGCCTTGTTTAAGTGTTCCCTTTATTTTTTGAGCAGTAGTGTTCCCTTTATTTTTTTGAGCAGTGTATTAAACATCTTATTGTTCCAAACTTTCCTAACAGAGCACTTCGCTCTCAGACTGCAGGGTTACTTTTGGTTCTTCGAGTTTCTAAAAGTAGAATGGGAGGCAGAGCTTTCACTTATCAAGCTCCTCTCTAATGGAATCAACTTCCAGTTTCTGTCCATGAGGCTGACACTCTGTCTACTTTTAAGATTAGACTGAAGACTTTCCTTTTTGATAAATCCTATAGTTAGACTTAGGTTTCCTGAATTATTGTTCATTTCTGCTGCTATAGACTTAGACTGCTGGAGCACAAACTGAGCACATTTCTTCACTCTGCTATTGTCTTTAGTCTCTCATCTCTACATGTTTATTGTAATTATTTAAATCATGTTTTTTATTTGTCTCTTCCAGAAGAAGGTGCACCTGGACCAGTTCTTCTGTGTTTACCTGTGTCTCTTTCCTGTCCCCCAACCAGCCGGTCGAGGCAGATGACCGCCTGTCCTGAGCCTGGTTCTGCTGGAGGTTTCTTCCTAATTAGCAGGGAGTTTTTCCTCTCCACCGTTTGCTCAGGATGGGAGACTGTGTTGAAGCGATTCAACGCAGCCTGCTGGTTTCTTCTTTAGATTGTTCTTTTTATGTACAGTGCCCTGAGACAACGTATGTTGTGACTTGGCGCTATATAAATAAATTGAACTTGAACTTGAATTGTCACCGGCTCCGCTGAACCCCTCCCCCCTCCCCATACCATGTGTTTTGACCCACCACCCCCCTCCCCTCCTTAGCTGACTTACTCTATGCAGAGTAGTTTTTTTAGCATATGTTTGTGTGTTTCTATATAAAACACAGGATCAAAGCTCTTTTTTTAACTCACCCTTCCTTTTGTGTGTGTGTTCTAAACTGCAAAGGTAGCGTACTAGGTTGCAAAAGACCCTGGACATTCGTTCCCCCATGTTTGTCATGTGTGTGTGTTTCTCCGGATGGATGTTCTAAACTGCAAATTTCGTTCTGCATTGCATCTTGATGTTGAATGACAATAAACGATTCTGATTCTGGAAATATACTACACAGACGGGGCCATTTTATTTACACACAAAGCATTCTGGGTAAATGATGACGTGGATAGGTCATCGGTGCGAGGCTGCTAGCGAGCTATATCCACCCTGAAGTTTAATCTTGGACAATATCTGACGATTGGCTCTTTTAAATGAAACCAGAGAGCGTTAACAGAGAGCAGGTAGAAATGACTCAGTCTGCAACCCCAGCTTAGCCTATTAGCTTTAGTGTTAGCCTCGACGCTATCACCACATATATGTATTAGCTCAGTGCTACACATTCTCCTCTTGTCACTGAGGTCCTCCGTCCATATGACAGAGAGTGGAATGCAAAAATGACAGCCTGCAACTGAAAATATGGATGGAGGACCTCAGCTTAGCTTGTTAGTTTGTCGCGCTAGCACCGAGCAATACATATATAAGGCAGTATAGCATCGGCGCTAACGCAAAGGCTAACAGGCTGAGCTGAGGTTCTTCTTCCATGAAGCAGCTCTGTTGTCCTCCATTCACATTTTCAGTTACAGGCTGAGTCCTTCTCCTCTCTGTCAGTGCTTTCTGGTTTCAGTTAAAAGAGCCAATCATCAGATATTGTCCAAGTTTAACCTTCAGGGTGGATACAGCTCGCTAGCAGCCCCGAACCGATGACCTATCCATGTCATCATTTACCCAGAGTGTTTTGTGTAAATAAAATGGTTCAATCAGTGTTAAAATATATTTTTAAAAATTTACAAAACTAAACAGCCTACAGTATTTTTACAGTCTTTATTTTACAGTTAAAATATATGTTTATCAAATAAAGTCTAATGTCACAACTAATCGGGGATCCCTTTAACCTTTGTATTGTTTTATGAAACCTGTGCTGTTATTCTCAGCTTCAATTCCTGTTTGGTTAAGTGACTTCATAATGGGGAGGTTGTAAATATAGACTTTTTCAGTTTGTGCATGCATGGCTTGCAACAACTACGCACATTTATTGTGTGTGCCATGTGAGACAAGGTAATTGATAAGGTGTGAGGTTGCCTCATTTATTTCTTCAGTCCCACCTCTGGTTAAATGACTTCTGAGATCTTAACAGGGAACAGAGATTAGACAGCTGCAAGCTGCTGTGAGTTTGTGCTGGCTGATTGATGGCCCCTTAAAATTGTTGCTCATGTCAGTTGTCTAGTTTTATTAGATCTAGTACCTGGTGATTGTCATACCTCTGTGTTAAGAAAAGAATGGGCAGGTGTGCACAAGTGGCAAGCAGATGTCAGCTAAAGGTCATGACCTGACTGGAGAACATTCTTTAACTTGATGAAGATGGCTGACATGTAAAAGACCTATAAGATGTGTGGTTCACAGGTGCAAGGGGTGCTTTAATGCTATGCTTCATGGCTTGCCCTCCTGCCCCAACGTTCTAAACAAATTCTCTGCTTAGCTCCTCTGTCACAGACCTCAGGCTTCCACTGCCTCATGACTCTATTATCAGATTCTTTAAATAGAAGTGGAGCTGTCTGGTCTGCTCCTGCTGTTGTAGAATAGGGCAGGAGTTAATGTGGTGGTCTCACCTCAGGCTGAGGAGATAATTGACTACAAGACCTAGGCTAATGGTGCATTAGATGGCAAAGCAATTAAATGCTCTGATCATTATAGCTATACCATTTCACACACGCATATTCACTATAAATTTAGAAGTATGAGTCACACTTAGAAATTACATGGCCAGTTGTATACCTTAGCCAAGCTAAGTTGTATTTTAGCAAACAAGAAAGGAAAAACTTTTGCCATTGAAATACAGTTTGGGCTAGATTAAGATTGCTCTTAGTTCCTGTTTGAATACGTCTGAGCAGGACTAAAGGTTGAAAAAAATGTGTCAAATTAAGAAAAGCTTTGAAAAAAGAATAAAGACCTGTTTTGTAACGCAAAAAATAGAATAGGGAAAAATTGCCTGTAATTTTATAAAAAGAACAATGTGCCATTCTTTGGTCAAGACTGGAGTTCATTGAACAGATTGTTGCTTTCAGAAACACTCCTAAGATGCAAACACTGTCGGAAAAAATGGAACTGAAAGAAACACAGGTGTCAGTGTCTCATACAGCTCAGAAAAATACCAAGTTAAATGTAAAATATAAAAAAATGCAAAGTTTTGTAATATTTTAAAAGTAATTCAAAATGTATTAATAATTTGCTAGCCGAAAAAAACATTGATGCTTAAGGGATTAGTTGGTAATATGTCCGTAATGGTGTTTTTTTTTCCATCTACTCAACTTCAATTTCCACTCAGACACATTTCCATTCAATAGTGGTGAGTGGAATCTGTTAATAATTTCAGTATTTGAAACTATGGCAACTCCCAACACAACAACTTGTCTTTGTGTGTTTTATATTTTATTATGTTTGTTTAACACATACTTTAAGCCAACTTAAAAATTAAATGTTTAGAAGTATGTAGAGTGGTTCTACCATTGAGTGAGTGTACAACAGGTTTTTAGTCATGAAATGTTTAAATATTTTAGGTGTAATCACAACTATTGAGCACGTCAGATTTCAGCTCTAGTCAGCAAGGGTAAAAGATCAATCAATTTATTTTGCATCCTGATGTATTATTCATACGTACAATGTACAGGCTGTGCACAAAAAATGACATTTTCTACTTAAATTTTAAAGCCAGACATCTACATAGATATTAGCTAGTAATAGCTAATGCCCAACTAACTTGTACATGGATCATCACCAGTAATGTTGAATGATATCACAGCATGTTAAATGTGGTTTTAAATCATTTGCAAATCAGTTTAGTTTTTATGTTTTCTACAAAGTTCTATACTCAATATTCAGCTGTTCTGAAAGGATTGCATAAAGGTGTATTTTGGACCTGGGAGATTCATTTTGGACAGATCCTTTGGTATATTTTTGGCTTCTTGCCTAAAGTTGAGGAAGTCGAGTGTCCCATTTTTGAGGGAATGCCTTACCCGGTGTAGAATTAAATTGGGTAGAAAAAGCATGTGCCTGTATGTTTATGCTTGAGTTATCTTGTACACATATGTAGATTATGATATGCGGCACTTCCTTTGAAACTGTCTAGTTATAGTTCTGACATCAGAGTGTTATGTACTTGTGTACTAGAGGCCATGGAAATGGACTAAAACTGAAAGTCTCCAAGCACACTGCCATTAAAAATGGCACTTACAAAACACTTAAACAAAATATCTTTAATTAGAAATAATTTCTTACTTCGCATGACCTATTTGTCAATTTTAATGACCACTTTTCTCTCCAATTATTTTAGCTTCTAGCCTTCCGGATTCAAACATGGACAAGAATATTTTTCCTCTTTTAGTGGCTGAGGCTATCACTGCTTTTGTGAGGCAGAGTTTAAAGTGATCCCTGATTAGTTGTAACATTAGACTTTATTTGATAAAAAATATTTTAACTGTAAAATAAAGTAAGTAAGTAAAAGTTTATTTATATAGCACCTTTCACAGACACAGAGGGTCACAAAGTGCTTTACAAAGGTGCAAAGTTATACAGAAAGGTAAAATAAAAACATCAGCAAAAACATAAAACACTAGCTAAGAAACAGATAACACACTGGAATTGTTAAAAGGCTTCATAAAAAGAAAAGTTTTAAGTTTGCTCTTAAAGGCAACCACAGAATCAAGTGCACGTATTGAGAGTGGAAGATCATTCCAGAGCCTTGGAGCGACGGCCTGGAAGGAGCGATCACCTCTAGACTTAAAGTGAGCAAAGGGGACTGTCAAACGATTCTGATCTGATGACCTCAGCCCTCGAGAGGGTAAATATGGACACAACAGGGATTTAACATATAAGGGAGCCTGACCACGGAGAGCTTTAAATGTTAGTACCAGGATTTTAAACTTAAAACGAAAACCCACTGGGAGCCAATGGAGTGATTTTAGAATGGGGGCAATATGAACCCTTCTGTTGGTGCGGGTCAACTCCCTTGCTGCTGCATTTTGTACCAGCTGTAAACGAGACAACTCCTTATTAAGACAGGAGAAAAGGCTATTACAATAGTTTAAACGAGAGGACACAAAAACATGAATGATCAACTCTAAATCATCTTTGGAAACAACTCTTCTAAGTTTGGAGATATTTCTAAGCTGTAAAAATAAAGACTGTAAATATACTGTAGCTGTTTAGTTTTGTAATTTTTAAAAAAAATATTTTAACACAGACAGGGCCATTTTATTTACACACAAAGTATTCTGGGTAAATGATGACGTGGACAGGTCCTCGATGTGAGCGAGCTATATCCACTCTGAAGGTTAATCTTGGACAATATCAGACGATCGACTCACAGACCTTCTCTCGCTGACAGAGAGGTCAGCTTATAACTGAAAATGTGGATGGAGGACAACAGAGCTGCTTCATGGAAGAACCACCTCAGCTTAGCCTGTTAGCCTTTGCGCTAGCCCCGACACTATATTGCCTTATATGTATTAGCTCAGCACTAGCGCAACAAACAAGCTAAACTGAGGTCCTCCATCCATTTTTCAGTTGCAAGTTGAGCCATTTTTGCATTCCCCTCTCTGTCATGTGGATGGAGGACCTCAGTGACGAGAGGAGAATGTGTAGCACTGAGCTAATACATACATATGGTGATAGCGTCGGGGCTAAAGCTAACATGCTAAGCTGAGGTTCTTCTTCCATGAAGCAGCTCTGTCCTCCATCCATATTTTCAGTTGCAGGCTGAGTCATTTCTACCTTCTCCTCTCTGTCAACGCTCTCTGGTTTCATTTAAAAGAGCCGATCATCAGATATTGTCCAAGATTAATCTTCAGTGTGGATATAGCTCGCTAGCAGCCTCGCACTGATGACCTATCTACTTCATCATTTACCCAGAATGCTTTGCGTGTAAATAAAATGGCCCTGTCCGTGTAATATATTTTTAAGCTTTTAGTTTAAAAATTATAAAAACTAAACAKCCTACAGTATTTTTAMAGTCTTTATTTTACAGTTAAAATTTATGTTTATTAAATAAAGTCTGATGTTACAACTAATCGTTTATCCTTTTAAGTGTATTTGGATTTTATTACTTCAGCTTGCTGAAAAGTCTAATGAGATCCTCTTCTCATTCTGGTTTGTGTTTCTCTGCTTCTCACCTTCTACTGACAAACAGCTGGCAGGTCGTGGAACCAAGGAGAACAAATGTTCCATGAAGGCAGTGGAGGAGATGTTGGAGTCCATGCAGATCACCATGTCTTAGATATTTCTAGCCACACATTTCTTCTGCCCTCTTAAGTTCGAGAAACATGGCAGCTCCAGAAGTCATTGCAGTTTGTCCAAAACTTGCTTTTAAATTGATTTTGTTGTTGTTGATCACAATCCCTTTTTTAGTTTTCTGTAAGGGTTTGATTTTGACATAAAAAATTTGAGACATTTATAACCTACACAAAAAACTTAACCAAACTCTAGGCAGTCCTAACCCGATGCAAACCAATCAGACAGAGCCATACTGTCGCATCTCAGTCATAAGATCTTGTTAGTGACTGATGTCCCATTAACTGTAATAAGCTAAAACAATGTGACAGAAAAAGTTGTATAATAAATGCTCCTTACAAAAGACAATGTGGAACTCTCTCCTGTCATTTTTTTGTGTCCATGCTGTTTGTAAATTGAACTAATAAACTTTTAAAAGTCACCAGTTTGCCTATGTGATTGTACAATTAAATATGATTCTTTAAATTGATGAAAGTAATCATGTAAATAAACTGGCATTACTTGAATTTCCACTAAAATGTATGAATTATATACATAAAAGAAGGAAGTCTTTTTGTCAGAAAAAATTTCATGTTAATTGGCTGTGAATGTCAACTGAATCAACAACAGTACTCTTAAGATCAAACTGTTTTCAAAGGCCTAATGTAATTAGACAATTCTGTTCTTGAACCTGGGAAGAGAGGTGGTTTATGGGAAAGAGACACCTTTAAAGTAAACTGAGGAGGTTGCTTCTATTTGATTTGCCTTACTAGTTTAGCAGAACCAATGAAAGCCAGGCAAGGTTCAAACATGAACTGATTAAGTGTTTTTAGAGGCGGGAAAGACCTTTTTGAAGTTGCAGAATAAAAGCCATCTGATTTGAAATATATTTTAGGAAGTCATTTACATGTAATTATTGCTATATTTATTGCAAGACCATGTAGGGCCTACAAACTTGTGAAAAAGGACTAAAGTTACCAAAGAGACTAAAGCTGGATTTTGATTTGATAGGAGTCTTAAACATCTCAATATGTTAGTGTCAGTGTCAGTCAATCTGAAGCAATAGTGCCATCTGCAGTTTAGTTGCGCTCACAACAATGGAAACGTCCTGCTGGAAGTGAGCAACAGCCACCAGGCAAATGTAGTTCATTTTGAACTCTGTAAATAATATGCTTAAAATAAAAGTAGTAACAGCACCGTTGCTTCAGCATTTCAGATTAAACAATGACTCACAGTGTCACTTCTTAGAGTTTGTTGGCAATAATTGAAACATTTGTCTAAGACAATTGGATATTCTCTACACCTTAAGACGTGACAGTACCACAACCAAAAGTTGTAGACCAGTATTCTCAATCATGCTGCATGTATTAATTTATTTGCACAAATTGTAATAACTTTATTAATTATTTCTGATTAAGGTCAATTGACAGCTGAAAATACATTTAGAAAATCAGACAAGTTCAGGCTGCTAAGATCTGCATATTGCAGTATATGGTTATATACTGTACTTGAGCCACCAAGTTGGGTTACATCAATGTTTAGCTCATTTTGTTTATGCTCCCATTCTGTCACACCACATGTAAGCAGGAAGATGTACATGCATGATCAGCTTTTTTTGGTAACGATCTGAATTGGTCATCAGATTTTTTTTTCTTAAAGCTATTTATGGTTTCTAGAGGAAACTCAGATTGCACCACCAGCAGTGAAATACCTTAAATGTACTGTATTTTGATGGACTAATTAATTAATTTAATTTTTGCAGAGGTCACTGCTGCATTGGGATCAGTCAACGTTTTAGGCATCATTCTGGAGGCTTCATGTCAAGTTATAAGTTAAGCTTTTTTGGTCTTGCATAAGCTTTTATTTCATGAAAGAAATACTGTAGCTGGAAGGAACATGGTTTGTGCAAGATCCAAACAAGAAGTGGAGGAATGAATTAAGGATGCCATGCCCAATCACCCATGTGGATGCCACATGTTCTAATTTCTGTCCTTTAAGGAGTGAGTTACAACCATGGAGGTATAGAACTACAGTGGGGTGCGAAAGTTTGGGCAGCCTTGTTAATTTTCCTGATTTATCTTTATAAATCATTGATTGTTTGGATAAAATAAATCAGTGAACTATATCATATAGGAGGCAAACATGTTTGAGAAGTGAAATGAAGTTTATATGATTTACAGAAAGTGTGCAATTGTTTAAAATTAGGCAGGTGCTTAAATTTGGGCATTGTTGTCATTTAATTGATTTCAAAACCTTTAAAACTAATTATTGGAACTAAAATTTAGTTTGGTAAGTTCAGTGACCCTTGACCTCTATACACAGGTGACTTCAATTATGAGAAAGGGTATTTAAGGGGGGCAATTGTAAGTTTTTCTCTTTGCATCTTCTCTGAAGAGTCGCAGCATGGGAGTCTCCAAACAACTTCCAAATGACCTGAAAATAAAGATTGTTCACCATCATGGTTTAGGGGAAGGATACCCCAGGTGAAAAAGAAGTATACTTAAGCTGTACTTTATCTTGATGTATTTATTGCATTTTAATTGTATTGTACTAAGTGTATATTAAATGTGTTATTTTGGAACAACTTAAAGAATATTAACTAATCTTTTAACTAATACTTAAACTCAACTTTAGGATACTTGCAATATATTTTAGTGTACTTAATTGTGTTAAAATGGAACCACTTTAAGTATATTTAATTTAGCTTAAATATACATATTTAAAATATATCTAAAATACACTTTGTGCTATACTTGAAGAACACTTTAAATATATTTTAAGCTTTACATAAATGTATTTTCAACGTATTTTAATTCGACTGTCAGATCATTATAAATGCACTGTTTATATACTCCAAGAGCAACTATTAAGATACTCTGAAGCTTTATAAAACTATTCAAGATGCTCTTTTAGCACAATAAAAAAGACATTAAAATGTATTTTAAAACATTCAGATGTCTTCAAAAATTTTAATATCTTTTAGATTACAAAATAAATTTTCTGTACATTAAAAGGCACAGCAGCATGTTTGAAATATTGATTGAAACATTAAACTAAATAAAATCTGTAAAATTATTTTACGTAGCCAGTAGTATTGAAAAGTACACTATTTACATAAATCACATACTGTAAGAAGGCCACTTTTAAGGTTTCTGCTTTAAAAACAACTAACAAATCATGCAGAAATAACTAAAGTGCATTTCATTCCAAACTTTACATTAAAAACACAGCCTAAAACCGTTTAAACCAAACGTTTAAACAAAACACTTCACAATTTGTCCTTCAAGGAACAGGGGATCTGTCAGTTTTATTTGAGTTGGTCTTGTTTTCTGCGAATGAGGGCACTTGCTTCAGACACTGAGGTTGGGTGTTTGGAAACTGCTTTATTACCATGTCTGGAAAGGAAAAACAAAAAACACTTTGTTAATATAAAAAAACATATTAACAACACTCTTATCAACTAACAAGTCTGCTCTGAATCAGAAATGGCCTTAACTTGTATAGAGCTTTATCAAGTCCTGTTGGACTCCAAAGCACTTTACACTTTAATCATACACACACTGATGATGGCAAGCTACACTGCAGCCACAGCTAAATAGTTTAGTAAAACAACATGACATGTCTGCTACGTTCACACTGCAGGCCATTTGTACAGTGGTTTTAGGTTAGTGAAGCATGACCTAATTTAATTAGAAAAGCTTTATCCCCTTCAGGACACGCCAAACGAAATAAAATTCCTGCCTTGGAGGGGGTCACGTGACCGAGATCCGAGATGGCAGCATGGTAAATAGCTCCAAGGATAGTGTTCGAAATTTCCTTTTAAAACCCTTGCAAAAGCTGTTAATAAGTGCGAAATCTTTTCAAAAAGACGCAAGACAGCCAACAAAACAACACCGAGTCCAACGTGCAGTGACGACACTAATATGGCTAGCGTAGCTGAAGTGCTGAAAGAGCTAAAATCACTCCGGTCGGATTTTGGAGTCAAGCTGGATAGCATAAATGAAAGACTGACTGGGATGGCGAGCGCTATGACTGCGCTAGAGGCTAAAGTGTCAGAGGTAAAACAAGACCTATTAAACCAGGCGGCTCATATGGAGGAGGCCGAGGCCCGCATTGCCTAAGTAGAAAGCTCGCTCGAAAAAGCCGAAACATCACTGACTTCGGCAATGAAACGAATCCTGCTCCTTGAGGCTAAAACAGATGACCTGGAAAACCGAGGTAGACGGAAGAACCTGCGTGTCTTTGGCATTTGAGAAGGAGCAGAGGGAAGACAAACATTTTTTGACTTTATTAGCAACATGCTACCGAAATGGCTGGAGCTTGCACCGGACAAATCATTCACACTGGAGCGGGTACACCGCACACTAGCCTCCGGGAAACCAAACCAGAGCAGAGCAGTTCTGATTCGCTTCTTAAAGTTCCCGGAGACGGAATTTGTGTACCGAGAGGCAAGGAAAAGAGATATTATACAAGATGGGGCCAAAATCATGTTTGCACAGGATCTGTCTGCGGAGACGGTACGGATCAGACGCAGGTTTCAACCGTTGGTGAAGCTGTTTGTTGACATCGGCGCATTTTGTGGATTCCAACACAACCCCTGCAAACTTCGGATCCTCCATGGTGTAAAGATCCATCTCTTCTCAACGCCTCAAGAAGCTGACATTTTTTACAAGACTCTTCCAAAATAAAGCACAGCAGATGCTTTTGACTCAGTGAGTCATGAAAGACATACTGGTTAAGAAACGGGTAAACTGATAAGACATTTCATGTGGACATTCCTGTTCCAATAGAGCTGCTCAGTGACTGGAACATAAGCAGAATAAGTTCTTAGTTCTAAGTTAATGGGCAATTCATGTAAACTTAACTGCTTTTATGTGCCCACGTATTCTAAGCCTGATTTGAACTGTTTTTTGGAATTTATGCTAAAAGTTAAGCCTTAAACGAGTTATTATCGTTCTATCAAGGGCTAATGGTAATATTTTATTTTTATAGTTAGTGGACACTGTCTACTGGGTGGAGTTTTGGTGAGGTCACGTTGACTAGTTGCTCCTCAGTGGTGTGGATCAACGGCCTCCGGATACTTCATTGGGGGGGGTGGGGGGGGCATTTCAGACAAAGGAATGCAAAAGTTCAGTTGGGGATTGTTCATAAGTAGTTCTGTATCTTGTATGGTTGAATGTGTGAATGTATGTGTAAACCTGCATTTTCAGTACTATCTTTACCTACCTACTTTATTTTAGTGTAACAGTAAACTAAAAATTTGATATGGAGAAGACAACCAAAGGAAATATTTTAAATATCAAAATTACAAGCTGGAATGTCAGAGGAATAAGAAAACTAACTAAACTGAAACAAGTATTAGACCGACTAAAATATTTGAAATCTAAAATAGTTTTTCTACAAGAATCCCATTTGATTGAGCCAGAAATATATNGGGGATTGTTCATAACTAGTTCTGTATCTTGTATGGTTGAATGTGTGAATGTATGTGCAAACCTGCATTTTCGGTACTATCTTTACCTACCTACTTTATTTTAGTGTAACAGTAAACTAAAAAATCTGATATGGAGAAGACAACCAAAGGAAATATTTTAAATATCAAAATTACAAGCTGGAATGTCAGAGGAATAAGAAAGCTAACTAAATTGAAACAAGTATTAGACCRACTAAAATATTTGAAATCTAAAATAGTTTTTCTACAAGAATCCCATTTGATTGAGCCAAAAATATATCAGATACCTAAAAGATGGCAGGGTCAGGTGTATCACTCATTCTTTACCAGCCACGCCAGAGGAGTTATTATTCTTATACATAAGTCAATACCATTTCAAATTATAAGGTCAATTAGAGACCCATATGGGAGATATATAATTGTACACGGACATATTTCAACATTAAAACTAAACTTGATAAATATTTATGGGCCTAACAATGGCAACCCATCCTTTTATGAAAATTTATTCTTAACCTTGTCAACCCTGGAAGGACTTTATATTATAGGAGGGGACTTTAATTGCACCCTAAACCCAAGTCTGGATAAATTTACTCAAATTGATACCAGTCATACACAAACCAGGAAAATAATTCTTAACTACATGAAAGATTTAAGAATAAATGAAGTATGGAGAGCAAGGAACCCAAATAATAGGGAATTTTCATGTTATTCAAGCGCATACCAATCTCATTCACGTATTGATTATTTTCTCATCTCTGTGGAGTTACTGCCTTATGTGGAGAACTGGTATAATAGTATTGTAATTAGTGATCATGCTGCATTGTCCCTGGAAATTAAAGGAAATAAAACTGATCAAGGGGTGAAACGATGGAGGATGCAGACACAATTGCTAAAAGACTCAAAATTTGTTACATTTATAGAAACTTGCATTGACAAATATTTTGAAATGAATAAAGATGAAACCACAACTAATATTAGATGGGAAGCTTTTAAAGCTTATATTAGAGGAGAATTTATAAGCTATAGCAGCAATAAAAATAAACAATATAACCAAGAATTAAAATCATTAGAGAGACAAATTAAATCCAGCGAAAAAGAACTTTATCAGAGCAATGATCCTACAAAATTACACCAACTTATTATTTTAAGAACCAGATATGATAAACTAATGACAGAGAAAGTGGCAAAAAGCTTACTGTGGACTAAACAAGCATTTTATGACCAAGGAGAAAAGGCCGGTAAATTATTGGCTTGGAGAATAAAACAAATGCAAGCAGAAAGAGCAATTAACAGTATAAAATCTAAATCAGACATTTTAACCACAGACCCTTTAGAAATGAATGAAAATTTTAGAGAATTCTACAAAACCTTGTAAAAGTCTGAATATTCTGGAAACGAAGAACCACAAACTGCATTTCTTAATCAATTAAAATTCAAAACGCTTTTAGAAGAAGAAAAAACAACTCTTGATAGTCCTTTAACAACAAAAGTTCTATCTGAAGCAATAGACAGCATGAATAGTGGTAAAACACCAGGTCCTGATGGACTTCCAATAGAATTTTATAAAGCATTTAAAAATAAATTAATCCCACCACTTCTCAACATGTATGAGGAATCATATAAAGCTGGAATACTCCCAGACTCACTGAGGTTAGCCACAATAACTCTTTTGCTAAAACCAAACAAACCCCCAACTAAATGCTCCTCTTATAGAGGAATCAGTCTTATGGGATGTGATACAAAGATTTTGTATAAAGCTCTCTAGGAGACTAGATAAATACCTGCCCAATTTAGATGATCAACAAGTATTTATAAAAAACAAGACAAGGATAATATAAGACGGGTTCTTGATGTATTACATGAAAAACAAAATTGTAAGGACACAGCGATGCTATCACTGGACGCACGTCAAGCTTTTGATAGAACAGAGTGGAATTACAGCGGGTAAAATAAGTATTAAACACGTCAACATTTTTCTCAGTAAATATAATACTAGAGGTGCTAATGACANTGGAGTTATTGCCTTATGTGGAGAACTGCTGGTATAATAGTATTGTAATTAGTGATCATGCTGCAGTGTCCCTGGGAATTAAAGCAATTAAATTTGATCAAGGGGTGAAACGATGGAGGATGCAGACACAGTTGCTAAAAGACTCAAATTTTTTTTCATTTATAGAAACTTGCATTGACAAATATTTTGAAATGAATAAAGATGAAACCACAGCTAGTATTAGATGGGAAGCTTTTAAAGCTTATTTTAGAGGAGAAATTATCAGCTATAGCAGCAATAAAAATAAACAATATAACCAAAAATTAAAATCATTAGAGAGACAAATTAAATCCAGCGAAGCAGAACTTTATCAGAGCAATGATCCTACAAAATTACACCAACTTATTGTTTTAAGAACCAGATATGATAAATTAATGACAGAGAAAGTGGCAAAAAGCTTAATGTGGACTAAACAAGCATTTTAAGACCAAGGAGAAAAGGCTGGTAAATTATTGGCTTGGAGAATAAAACAGATACAAGCGGAAAGAGCAATAACAGCATAAAATCAAAATCGGACATTTTAACCATAGATCCTTTAGAAATAAATGAAAATTTTAGAGAATACTACAAAACCTTGTATTAGTCTGATTATTCTGGAAACGAAGAACTACAAACTGCATTTCTTAATCAATTAAAATTCAAAACCCTTTTAGAAGAAGAAAAAACAACTCTTGATAGTCCTTTAACAATAAAAGATCTATCTGAAGCAATAGACAGCATGAATAGTGGTAAAACGCCAGGTCCTGATGGACTTCCAATAGAATTTTATAAAGCATTTAAAAATAAATTTATCCCACCACTTCTCAACATGTATGAGGAATCATATAAAGCTGGAATACTCCCAGACTCACTGAGGTTGGCCACAATAACTCTTTTGCTAAAACCAAACAAACCCCCAACTGAATGCTCCTCTTATAGAGGAATCAGTCTTATGGGATGTGATACAAAGATTTTGTGTAAAGCTCTCTCTAGGAGACTAGATAAATACCTGCCCAATTTAGTAATAGATGATCAACAAGGATTTATTAAAACAAGACAGGGATACCAAAATATAAGATGGGTTCTTAATGTATTATATGAAAAACAAAATTGTAAGGACACAGCGATGCTGTCACTGGACGCACGTCAAGCTTTTGATAGAATAGAATGGAATTATCTGTTTAAAGTGCTCCCCAAATATGGATTGGGTGAAACCTTTCTAAAATGGATACGACTACTATATACTGATCCCACAGCACAAGTCTTGACGAATAATAACATGTCAAAASCTTTTCATTTACAACGGTCAACCAGACAGGGCTGCCCCCTGTCACCACTGCTTTTTGTARTGGCAATAGAACCTCTGGCAATGGCTGCTAGAGCAAATACAGGYATATCAGYTATTAGAATTGGAGGAAGAGATCATCTCATTTCCTTGTTTGCAGATGACATCATATTTTTCATAAGTAATTTGAAAATCAGTATTCCCATTTTATCAAACCTAATAAAAGAATTCGGTGAATTTTCAGGATATAAAATTAACAATTCTAAATCAGAGTTACTGTTTCTTAATGAAGAAGAAAGGAAGAGTCCTATTGTGGCTACCCCATTTAAAACAACTACTAAAGGTTTTACATATTTAGGCATTAAGATCACTCCATCCCTCAATGAAATAAGTACAACAAATTATAATCCCCTTGTGGAAAAAGTCACAGAAATGCTAAACCGATGGTCAAATTTACCTAGATAGGCCGAATAAATTTATTAAAAATGATAATCTTGCCCAAAGTTTTATACTATTTTCAAACACTTCCATTGCCACTGACAGATTCCTTTTATGATAGTCTAGACAAACTGTTTAATCAATTTATCTGGAGTAATAGAAAAGCAAGACTCCGTTTAAAACTACTCTATTTGCCCCATAAAAGAGGTGGACTTCAAGTCCCTAATCTTAGATGGTATTATATGGCTGCCCAACTAACATCAGCTACCCATTACTTTTGTCCGATGGCACCTCCAGCTTGGGTAGACATTGAACAGCAATCTGTTCCAGATTTTCCCTTAAGCACCTTTCTATATTCTTCAGATATAAAGACACTAAAAAAGAACACAAAAAACCCTTTCTTAAAAAATACAATTATGACTTGGCATGCTGCACATAAATATATGGGTGACTGTCCAGCGCTGTCACAATTTACACCTACTGTATTTGGGGTAATGAAAAGTTCACCCCAGGAAAAAATGATGGAGGATTTAAACTCTGGAAAACTAAAGGCATTCAGAAAATTAAAGATCTATATGCTGATGGCATATTGCTTACTTTCAYTCAATTATGTATTARYTATTTAATACCCCCAAAACATTTTTTTAAATACTTACAATTGAAAAACTATATGTCATCAAAATTGAAACGAATAGAGGACATTCCACCCTTAACAAAAATAGAAGAGGTGTGTGTTGGGGATTTAACAGGGAAAGGTTTTCTTTCTGTGTTCTATAATTTGTTGATGCGCTCCTCTAAGGACTCAGCAATAGATAAGTTAGACGCTTGGAGAAGAGACACTCTCGAAGATATAGATGAGGAAGACTGGAATCAGGCCTGCTTAAAAGCACAAAAACAAACGATAAACACACGATTTCAACTTCTGCAATATAAATGGCTTATGAGAACCTATATAACACCAGTTAGGCTTCATCATAAGTCCAGTGACATTCCAGATYCATGCACTAAATGCTTATTAGAAAAAGGAACTCTTTTCCATTGCCTGTGGGAGTGTCTTGAAATTCAGAGGTTTTGGAAGGATGTTACTGGGTGCCTGTCTGATATGTTTAAGATAAAAGTCCCATTAGAGGTTAAAATCTGTATTTTAGGAATACACCCAGTGGAATTTAAACAAACACAGACTAAAACTAAATTGATAGACTACGGACTTCTTCAAGCCAGAAGATCGATAGCATCATGCTGGAGGAGCATGGAAGCGCCTTCCATGGGACTCTGGAAGAAAGAAATTGCCAATTCGCTCGGACAGGAAAAACTAACATACATCGCCAAAGGCAAACAGCAGGACTTTGAGAAACTGTGGGACCCATACTGTATATGAGGACCATAGGGACTGAAGGCAGAGCTTATTAATGGACACCTTGAATGGATGTCTTGACTACAGTTTCTATTTAAATACTGTCTCATTATTTTTCTTTATTTTAATTTAAAGGGTTTTGTATGTTTTTGGAACTAAATAAATGCTGATTTGAAGGGTGAGTGCGTGAGTGAATGTGTGTATAAGTGCATGTTTACAATGTTAAGTTTGTACGTTTATGTCTTAAAAGAGAAAATTCAATAAAATATATTAATAAAACAAAAAATAAAATAAAAAATAAATGAATAAACTATAATTGTTAGATTGAAAAAAAGTGAACAGCCTACAGTATTTTTACAGTCTTTATTTTACAGTTAAAATAGATGTTTATCAAATAAAATCTCATGTTACAACTAATCTGGGATCCCTTTAACCAATTATATGGAATGTGGTTTGCTTTTTAAAGTGCATCTGGTAAAGCACATAATAAATAAAAATAAAATAAATCCTAATTATTAGTGTTAACTTAAAAATGAATGAACTTGATGCACAGTGATGATTCTAGAACGTTAAAAGAAAGCTTGTCAGTCACGTAATCTCTTCATCAGTGAAGTTTTGAAACTCGACACTGAAAGGAAATGGCTCATCTTTTGTACGACAGACTAAAAGTGCTTCAAGTAGTCAGCAAGAACCACAAACACCAACAGACATGAATATGTTTCAGATGAGAGAGTGCTTATCATCGGCCATCGTGGCTTTCTTCATCACTGGTGAGTACAACAAAATAACTTTAAGAAAAGATACATTCATAAATGATACAGAAAAAATAATACTTACTCAAGAAAAAGTATCATTGAAATCCATTAATGAGAAAGGGTGGAAGCTAAAAAATGTACTCAAGTAAACGTAGAGTTACTGTGTTAAAGTTTTACTCAAGTACAAGTAAACTTTTGTGTAAAAAAATTACTTAGATAAAAGTAAAAATTAAGTCATTAACAATTTATTTTAAGTAAAAGTTACTGTTACTAAGTATGACCCAAGGAGGGCAAGAATAATATATAATTTTGTTGAAGTTTGAAATAAGGAGTCTTACAGTTTAAAATCCATTTTGTTTCACACACTTTGTGTGTGAGACGGGGACATCTGGACAGGTCTCCAGTCTGTCACACAGACACTTAGAGACAAAACATACAAAGAACTATTACTCACAATTAGGTACTTTTTTACAGTTACAAGCTATTCTAACATTAATGTTTGTGGTCTGTGGGTACCTAGTAAAAAAAATAAATAACAAAATACTTGAAAGAACACACAAACTTCACACAGGATGACCAGGAGGTGAACCTGTGCTAACCTCTGCTGCCAGTTCAATTTAAATTACAAAATAATCCTGTCCACAAAATATTACATTTATGACACTTGGAGAACGTAAATTGTCATCAAAGTGTGGTCTGCACACATTAACCTGTTAGCAGCTGTTATAAAAACTTCAACTACTTGCCCTGCTCTAGGTTTTGATTACAGTTCATGCAGTTAGGTTTCAGTAAAAACAAAACATGTTAATTTTAGAAGATAACTGGATCAAACATGGTTGACTGGGAAGCAGCAGAAACAAACCCTGCAGCCTGACAGTGTGCACTGTTTTACTCCTCCTGATTTGATTCCACATATTTACATTCACTTTTAGTTACTCAGTAATACACAGGACTTAAAATGTAACTAATTACAATACTTGAAGCATATGCAAAAACAAGTATAAAATAGTTAACTAAAAAGTCAAAAGTACACACAATTATTATATAAAAGTATGAGTAAATGTTATTTAATTTCCACACCTGTTCATTAAACATTTTGTAAAAAAAAAAAAAACATTGACGTCAACAGTTGAGCCTTTGCAGTAAATGAGTGGTTCAAAGCACAAACGTATTTTGGTGAGCTTCTCTACTGGTGCAGACATCAACAGCAGAGAGCAGGACAGACTGTTACACAAAACATCAAAAAGAAAAAATCTGTAGTTCCTCTGGATGGGTTTCTTTAATGAAACGTTTCATCTCTCCTCCAAGAGACTTCTTCAATCTCATGAGTTTCAGGTGAACTCTGCCTTATAAGCACTGCCTCCACATGGTGGACAAACAGGTTGGTCACATGCAAAAGAGGACCATCAGCCTAACGATAGGTCGTTAGTGCCTTGATTGACTCTATTGTTCATAGAGGGTCATGTGCCGCATCACCTGACTATCGTTGGGGCCCTGATTCACACCTTTTGCTCACAGGGGGCGGAGTCATACTTGCAATAACAGCGTTGTAGGAGGAGAACAACTGGACACGAAGGCACAAAAATGGCTTCTGTTACTCCTCTCTCAAACCAACGTTC
>NW_013952640.1:790061-791239 GCF_001266775.1 Austrofundulus limnaeus | reverse complement strand
CACACACACACACACACACACACACACACACACACACACACACACACACACACACACACACAGACTGAAATGTTTTTTGATCACACTGAGAGTTAAAACTTACTGTTTAAACAGTAAATAAAAGAAAGCCATGTTTTTCAGATTTTCTGCTGATGAATGTGAGGGCAGATGGAGCCACTTCAGAAGAATTAGGTGAGTCATAAGATTTACTAAACACACGAAACACACCTCATCATTTATTCATGATTATATTTATTTTTCCTTTATTTTTCTTCTATTTTCTGTTTGTTTTACTAAGTTTTTTTTGTTGAAACAAACTTTCAGAAAATAATATTATTGTATTTAGTTCAGCCATTGAATAAGACGACCCAGACGCACATTTAGTAGCTTTCTTTTTTATTGTTAACATTAGAATTATCAGATTAGAAGAAGTAATAAAACCATTTTAGTTGAATAGAAAACACAGCTCAGTGGTTAGGGGAGATGTTCCTTTAAAGCAAGAGTTGGTTGTTCATTTTACAGCTATTTGTTTGCATGTCAAAGTGTCCCTGGGCAAGACACTGAACCCCCACTGCCTTTGATGGTAAAAGGTAAATGGCCTTTCTATCCATCCAGGACACCCAAAGTCCTTCACACTACAGACGTTCATCCATGCACACACACAAGGCTTAAATAATTCAGGTTTACACCAAAATCCTGGCTTAATCCCTTATTCTAGATACGTGGAATAGGCCTCAGCTTGAGTTGGAGGAGTTCTGTGGAGGTGCAGAGACTGATGTGGTCCAGCTAGAGGTGGCAGAGGAGCCATTCCTGAGTCTCAGATAAATCATAAATGGACTGTACTTATACAGCACCTTTCTATCCATCCAGGACACTCAAAGCTCCTCACACTACAATCTGTGTCCTCATTTACCTGTTCACACAGCACTCTGTTAGGTCTCTACAAAGATAAAATTACAATCATATGTGGAGACTAATCAGTGCCAATCACATTCATACACTGATGGGACACATCAGAGGCATTGGGGTTGAAGTGTCTTGCCCAAGGACACAACAACTGAGACAGCTGGACGGGTGATCGAACCAGCGACCTTCCTGTTCCAGGACGGCTCCCCCAACCACTATTATATATGTATATATATATACTGTATATGTGTGTGTGTGTGTGTGTGTGTGTG
>NW_013952640.1:780022-782461 GCF_001266775.1 Austrofundulus limnaeus | reverse complement strand
ATATCAAAGACCTTACTTTGATACTATGTCGCAAATCACTCTGTAGTAAAAACAAGTACACACACACACACACACACACACACACACACACACACCAGTGACATGCAGCAGATGAAGCAAATTCTGACAGAATCCATTTACACACACTAATGGTGGCTCATTAGGATGCAGGTTAATATATTGTTTTATGGAAGAAAATTAAAAATGCCATCAGTTAAGAAAAAGTGATCTACAGAGGTCGTCTGAGTTTTTGTTTTTACTTCAGTGAGCAGTTTAAAGGGGACGTATCATGCAAAATCTAATTAGTTAGTTTTTAAATTCATTTTGTTGTGTACTGCAGTCTCTAGTTTGGCTCAAATTTTATATCCATTCAGTTTTCAGTTTTTCTTGTTATGTTTTCTGTCATCATCTTCATTCTTTCCTGGAGGCCAACTGTGTGCTTTCAACACTCCACCCCCACCCCCCTAAGTGTGAGTAAAACGGATATTTTTGTGAAAATTACAGAGTTTTGAGGGTCAAAAAACAGGGGTTGACATGCATGCATTTCCACTAGACCCAAACTGAATGATTTAAATGTGAAAAGGAAGGATTTAATAGCATGATGTGTCCCCTAGTGATAACCTTTCTAACAGTCATCAGCACTTTTCTTTTCAACTAGGAAATATATCTTCAGATAGTTTTAACTCTTAAAATTACAAATAACTCTTGTTAGCATTAGCTTTTTTAGATGTTCTACTGCCAGACTTTGCCATACAAATTTGACCTGAATGTAAGTTTTAATTTTTGACTAAGAATAAAGTTGTCATACCACCCTGAACAGGCTGGATCTTGCCTAATCTTGGAAGCTAAGCAGGGTTGGTTAGTAGTACTTGGATGAGAGACTGCCTGGGAGTACCAGGCAGTCACAGCTCGTTGCCCCACCTAAAACAATATTCATTCCTCCCTCAAAGTAGTTCCTCTTAATAAACAACATAAAATGCTTGCGCAATGAAATTACAGTTCAGAATACCCATTCAGAAGAAGACAGAACAAACATGGGAGAACAGGGGTCATGCTGCCACTGACCCCTACACAGAGCAGGATCATCTTCATGAAGACATCATGAGGAGGCGCAACCCTTAACAGAAAAACTAAAAACCACACAAGGGAAGATGAGGGGGGAAAATCATGTTATATCAACACTGTGACACACTATGGTGTTTATGAAAAAAACCTCTGCATAGGGCAGATGTATTAGCCAGAGGAGTAAGTGAGTTTAGGGGCCCGAAAGAATCCAGTCCCCAAAACCAGCGCAGCCATAGTTCAGAATATTGATGTTAAATGTTCAATCTGTGCAGCCCTCAGCCGCCTCAGGAAGCCAGATTAGACGGGTGAGAGAGGAGGGGGGAAGGTGGGGGTCAGAGCCTTGTCAACATACAGTAATCTAGCCAGGAAGAATTTAGTCAACAGATCAAGGCCGTTGTAGGGAAGAGCCAGATTCTGTAATCAGTTGTTTTGGGAACAGAAAGGACAGGCAGACAATAACAAATTTCCTTCTGCTTTAGAGTTTTGCTGGTGCATCTCAAGGTGGCGAATCCAATCAAACAAATAAAATGTCGATAAATTCCGCCAAGCCGATCCATCAGCTTCTCCAAGATCAATTCCATCTGGCCAGCAAAGTCCAGGGACCACAGCCGGCCCGCGACCCTCAATAGAACCACTTGCAGACCAAGTCCAGCTTGCTCAAGGCAAATGTCCGAGTGCTGATAGAATATGGCCGTCCATCAAATGTGTCAGTCAGCCAGGAAATGAAAAGCCATGGACGCTGTTTTGTAGAACACCAGGTGACCGCCAAGCCAATCTGTAGAATCCAGTGATCGGAGTCCAGATATATATCCAGAACAGAGAAATACAGAGGTCCCACCTTTGGCATGTCCTCCCATGGAAGAAGAAAAAACTTTGTTCCAAAAATTTTATTGAGAGACCAGCTAACCAAGTCCATAAAAATAACCATAATTTCTGGTTTTGGATGAGAAATGTAGAGAAGGCTCCAAGCAGCAAAGCAGGGACAATAAGGAAGGGCAGGAGAGAAGGAAAAAGTGTCTTACTCCTCTAAGAGTGGAACAAAAAAATGATTAAATGTGACATAGCCTGTATTTTTCACAGAAAAAATGCCACAAATTGTAACATTGTGTTTAAATTGATTTAGGAAAACAATGTCCGCCCTACTAATTTTTATGCTCACAAGCACAATGAGCTGCGTAAATTCCACCTGTTCGTATCCAGCTGCTCGTGCACGCGAGAGGAGATTAGCATAATTACCACCCCAAAAACACCATATAAGGCTATGTCCCGATGCATCTCAGTAATCCAGGTAAAAAATCAACAGGCCCTGGAGCAGTGTGGTTATCCTGACTGGGCTTTCCTGAAAGCAGACAGGAAACACAGACAGGATTCCAT
>NW_013952640.1:776361-779321 GCF_001266775.1 Austrofundulus limnaeus | reverse complement strand
TAAAAAGAAGAACTTTACGAGTTCAGAGATTGAAGTCCGTCTGTCAGAGATCCAGAAAAGAAAATCTGTCATTTTTAGCAGGTCAGCTGTGGAAGAAAAAGAGCTGCTAAAAGTATAAACAACTGTGTTAAATCATTTTCATTTATTCAGAAGACACAGGGCTGCGCACTGTACCCCCCCCCCCCCCCCGGTGGTGTTTCTGGGTGTTGTTGATATCTGGCTTTGTCTTTGCGTGACAGAGCTTCAACTTCTACTTATGGATGTAGAGATTAATTGTGTTCGCTGACAATGGTTTTCTTAAGTCTTTCTGAGCCCATGTGCTAATTTTTTTGAGAAACCTTCTTATACTTAGAGTTGCACATAAGTAGGTGCAGAGTAGTTTTTTTGAGCATGTGTTTGTGTTTTCTGTATAAAAACACAGGACCAAAGCTCTTTTTTAAACTCATCCTTCCTATGTGTGTGTATTCTAAACTGCAAAGGTAGCGCACTACAGTATGTTGCGAAAGACTCTGGACATTCATTCCCCGATGTTTGTCGTTTGTGTGTTTCTCCGGACGGATGTTCTAAACTGCAAATTTCATTCTACACTGCATCTTGATGTTGTGTGTGAATGACAATAAATGATTCTTGATTCTTGAAGCGGGTGCTCATGCGCAAACAAAAAAGAAAAAGCACACCAGATGGAACGTCATAAAGCTCCCTTGCGTACCTAAGATTGTACCTGAGATTGTGAAACCAACAGCTAGTGGGGTCGCAAATGCGACCTGATTTCTTAAAAAAAAATAAAAATCCAGCTGCACTGGTATGACTGGATCGTCGTTCTGTCAGAGGAGGGCAGAGGGATGCTAAGGATTAAACAGACACTGCTTTCAACGAATCAGACGAAATCCAGAGCTGTTTTATCCAATCAGAGCAGAGCAGGGCGGGACTTTCAGTCAGCTGTTTTCAGCAGAGACAGTGGAAGCAGTGATCAGTCCTGACATCTCTTCCTACACTTTGCTCCTGAGCTACCAGAGACTTTGGTCTCTAAAACATAACTTTATATTAAATATATGTTCAGAATGAATAGATCTGTCCAACTTTGTGTCCGTGACTAAACTCTCCTCCTCACAGACGGGAACGTGCCTCAGCACACGCAGGCTGAGTCTTTCTGTGAGATTCACTGTTTGAGTTCTTCTAAACCATATTACCTCTAACAGAAGAACATTTATTTGTCCCATATCAAAGCAAAGATGAGTCTCTGTTTAAGGTCACCCCCTCCCCATCCAAAAATAAAAATAAAAACTTGCCATGTTCTCTAGGTGAATGAGTTTTAAATGTTATTTTAATTTATCAGAAATATCCACAAATTTCATTCTTCACAATTCTATGATAACAACAAGGTTCTTGATGTGCTAAACTTGTTTATATTTAGAATCATACTGTGATGCAGCTGGTCTGGGATAAATGTAATTCAATAAATGATAAAATATGAAGAATAAATAATTCTAAATGATTACATGAGCTGAAATCTTCTAAACATAATCTTTTTGAATAAAATAGTCTTTTAAAAAAGGAATCAGTCTAATAAATAAAACATTTGTTCTGTACAAAGACAGATATTTGCTGCTTGGTCTGCAGAGTGTGGAAAGCTGGTTTAAACAAGGCCACACTACAGGAGCTGTACATGTCAGGGACATGTGTACTCTGACATTTAAACATGAAATGTTCAGTTTGACATGACATATGTCCATGGGTCAGCCCATTGGCCACTTAGTTTACAAAATGTATGCAGAGAAAAAAATAAACAAAATAAAAGTCTGATTTGACATGATGTCCCCAGACATTGCCAGCTGATAGCAGGAGCCATAAAACCGAACAGGGCGATATTAAATGCCCTGACACCCCTCTACATAAATGTGTTAAATGACTGAAGGAAAATATGAGCACCAGTCAACGACCCCAGGTTCTCCCCTGAGAACCAGACCAAACATTTTATGTTCACCCCTGTTTATACTGTTGGATTATTTGCTCAAGCAGTTGTTCACAAAGTGGTGAACCTCGCCCCATCCTTGCTTGTGAACAGCTGAGCCTTTTGTGGATGCTCCCAGTCATGACACTTATCTGTTTCCAAATCACTTATTTACCTGTGGGATGTTTTTCTGAGCATTCCTCAGCTTTTCCAGATTTTTTTTCCTTTCTGCATCCCAGTTTTTTTAATAACGTGTAAATTCAAAACGAAAAAAAAAAATAGAAAAAAATGGTAAATGGACTGAACTTATAGAGTCCCTCCAGACCCCAAAGCACTTTACACTTACAGACATTCACACACTGATGATGGTAAGCTACACTGTAGCCACAGCTGCCCTGGGGCTCACTGACAGAGGTGGGGCTGCCATGCACCGGCGCCACCGGACCCTCTGACCACCATCAGTAGGCTAGGTGGGTGAAGTGCCTTGCCCAAGGACACAACGACTGAGACGGCTGGACGGGGGATCGAACCAGTGACCTTCCTGTTCCAGGACGACTCCCCTAACCACTTCACCACTGCTGCCCAAAACACAACAACAAAGTTGATCTATTTGAACACATTGATAATCTTGTCTTTGTAGTGGATTCAATTGAATATAGGTTGAAAAAGATTTACAAATCCTATTCTGTTTTTGTTTTGTTTTTGTTTTTTTGGAGGACCTAAACTGTCATTATTGGAAATAAATGTAAAAATATATAAATGACTTGAAAAACTAAATACATGGCTTAATAAAATAAGTAATGTGGCAAATTTAGCAACCAAACAATAAAAATATACTAACATAACCAATTTGTTTGATTAAACAGTGCAGCTTTAATTATCATTTATCATTTTTAACAGTATTAATTTAACATTATCACAATTATTTCATTGTTCGTTTTATTAAATCCACACCTTAATAAAATAATTAATGTGGCAAATTTAGCAACCAAACAATAAAAATATACTA
>NW_013952640.1:771172-773352 GCF_001266775.1 Austrofundulus limnaeus | reverse complement strand
TGTCAAGAGACAGACCTGAATCAAAATAAACACCTAGGTTGCGCACATGTTTTCGGGCGGTTGAACTTAAAGAGCTGAAATGGTCTTTTACCTCCTGGTGTTTGTTATCGGGGGCCAGGATCAATGTTTCTGTTTTATTGAGGTTAAAGTTGTCTGACGGCCATTCAGTTATTTTAGAGACACAGTTTAAGAGGGAGGTTAGCTTGTAGAAAGTCGAGCCATTAAAAGAGCAGTATAACTGCAGGACGTCAGCGTAGAAATGGTAAGAGATGTCAGGGGAATCTTTGTTAATCTGAGCCAGGGGGCGGATGTATAGAAGGAAAATGAATTGGGCCCAAAATGGAACACTGTGGTACTCCGCAGGTGAGTGGTGCTGAGTCAGAGAAAGACTGACCTAATTTGACTGAAAAAGAGAGATCTGTGCGGTATGAGTTGAACCAGTCTAGGACAGTTCCTGATATCCCTATATTTCTCAGGTTATGAAGTAGGATGGTGTAATCCACAGTGTCAAATGCTGAGGATAGGTCCAATAAAAGCAGAACAGAGTACATTCCTCTGTCAGCAGACATTTGCAGATCATTTGTTACATGAAGAAGAACAGTTTCTGTAGAGTGTGATCTATGGAAGCCAGACTGGAAAAGGTCATGCAGTTTATAAACAACCAGGTAGTCATTGAGCTGTGTTGAGACTATTTTCTCTAAGACCTTTGACAGAAATGGTAGCTTTGAGATCAGTCGGTAGTTGTTCAGGTCAGAGGGGTTTAAAGACTGCTTCTTTAAAATAGGTTCCACAACCGCTTTTTTAAGTGATCCCAGTACACATCCAGATGTAAGTGAGAGATTTATCAAGTCTACTAGTAAAAGCCCTACTACATCATAGACAGCTTTTAAGAATCCGAGAGATAAGATGTCAAGAGGGGAACCAGATGGATTCATTTTTCTTATTATGGTCCTGAGGTTGTCAACTTTAGCAGCAGATTAACTTTTATATGTACACCTGAACATCTCCAAGATTCTACATTAGTCTGGTTCCACCATATTTGTTTACCTGCAGACTACAGCCAGCCTGGCAKAGGTTAAACACAAGATTTAAGTTTCCTCGTGGTTTTCAGCAGATTTAATCAAGTGCTTTTTTATTTTGAGGGTGGAACCATAGTATTTCAGAATTGCATATTAATACATTTGGAAAACAGAGTAAACTCTTTCAGCTGCAGCATATTAATAAAGTTCTGAAAGACTTTTTGTTTGATTTCAAACTTTGCAATGAGGAGCTTCTGTTCAAGATGTTTGCCACCTGCTCACAATTCTTCTGCACTCTGAGCACCTCAGGTCCTCAAATCTTGGTTTCTTTGTATCGTTTTTTGATCAAGTGTAATTTCTACTTTGCGTCTTCTATCCTTACTCTTCTGTCTTCACGTTATCTTTTAACTTTGTCCYGCGTACACATTTTGTCSATCCTCCTTGTGCCCCAGAGGTGTGAGAGGTTGTGGGAAGCATGTGAAAGCCGTCACACAGAGAGGCTCATGTGTTCTTCATTTGAAACAATTYACCCAAAGCATGCTGTCAGCCTCCATCTGGATGTGTGTGTATGTGTGTGTAGGTTAGTGTCAGCATGTGTGCTTGCATTTGTTTACGTGTCAATGACCAGGAGTGGTTAAGGGGAATGTCAGCGAGAGTGCTTCGCTTGCACCAAAGGAAAAGCTCTGTTTTTGTGAACGTGCATGTGGACATGACCATGTGGTACCATGTTTCACTCAYATTCAGCCCTTTTCATCCCCACATTTATATTTAAGTGTGCGTGCAAGCAAAAAAAAGGACTTTGTAGCAGTTCTTTTTATTGTCTCTCAGAACGCTGTCAGCATCAAGAAGAATCCTTATAAGAAAATCATCTGTTGTAAATAAAACTATTTAAAGGGATTTGTTTTTATCTGGAACTGTTCTGTTTTACTTTGAGAGTCCTCTGGAGAAGCATGACGGATTAATCAAATTCAAACAAAACAAACACTTTCACTTTCTTTCTCACTTTTCATTTCTTAGAGTTCATAGGGCTGGGCGATATGGCCTAAAATCAATATCACGATATATTGACCAGTTCCCCTCGATAACGATAAATTCACGACAACTCTTACCACCCACCACACACACACACACACACACACACACACACACACACACACACAC
>NW_013952640.1:765706-771132 GCF_001266775.1 Austrofundulus limnaeus | reverse complement strand
CACACACACACACACACACACACACACACACACACACACACACACACACACACACACACACACAAGTACATGCTGTAGTATAGTCAAAACACTATAATACACTGTGTCCATGTTCTTAGTCAAAGTATACAGTTTAGATTTTGAACAGCTTTTCTGTAGTTTATATTTGTCATTTTAGATTTTTTAATATAAAAAAAAAACATTTTTGGCAAGACTTGAGTCAGATATAGTCATTCAAATATTTAAACATCTCCATAACTTTTCAGTGCAAACAAACACATTATGTATTATAATTTTATATTTAAAATATACCAAATGTGTCTGTTGTACTGCACAAAAATGACTTAAATACACTTTTTATTTGTTAGACTGACTGATTTCTCTATTAAAATAATTATTTCTTTCAAAAAGTTTATATTATTTAGAGAGCTCATGTAATCATTTAATACAATTTATTCTTCATATTCGATCAATTGTTGAACCACAGAGCAGTTCAGTCACAGTATGGTTCTAAATATAAACGAGCTATATTGTGAAGAATGAAATTTGTACATATTTAAACTACAAAAAGAACATAGCGGGGTGGGGGTAACGCTAAGTGGAGGCTCATCTTCACTATAATACGGGGCAAAGATATGTTGATCTGTTAGAGTTAATATTGTTCCATAGAAAAAGCTGAAACAGTGTCTCTCACAGAACTCAGCCTGTGTGCACCTCGGCATGCTCCTTTAACAGCGCTGTCAAGGAGAGGAGTTTGGTCACGCGAGCAAAGTTGCATATATCTGTTCGATAACAAAGCTCTGAACACATAAACTTATAGTCTGTTAGATTTTTGATACCAACATCTCGGGCAGCTCTGGAGCGAAGTGTAARGGACAGGGTTTGCTCACTCAGGACAGGAGCTGCAGGCTGACCGTGTTTATCCTGACTGCTTCACTGACATCAGAAAGACCCGCCCTGCTCTGCTCTGATTGGATAGAGCTGCGGGGGTTCATTTGATTTGTTGAAAGCAGCGTCTGTTTAAACCTGGGTGGCTTTAACAAGACCACAGCAGAAAACAAGCAGGTTTCTCTTTTCCGCCTTTTTTAAATACCAAAAATACCGACATGGGCGAGTTGATGTCGGTTATTGTCAYAAATGACGGTATCTGTTATTTTTTGGTTTATCGCCCAGACCTAGTTCATAACTTTTTCAAGTGAAACTGTGTGGAAAGTTTCTGAAAAAGTATCATTTTACCTGTTCTAAATAATTCCTTATAAAACCTAATTTTGGAGAAAAAATAGTTACATTCTGACTGATTAGTCACACTTTGCTTTAAACTATTTGGACAGATAATGATGTTTCATGCAGACAAACTAACAGATCTCCAAGTGTATTGATAGTGATGAAAATAATAAATCACTATTTTAATGAGTGAATAAATTTCTAAATAAATTTTCTACTCTACAGCATGAATATTAAAGCACTTCAGAAAATTGAAATGATTTTCAGCTGAACATTTTACAACATTTTAGGTRCTACTGCAGCTTTTCCTCCCATATATTGTATACAGTGGAAATGAGAGATAACAGATTGTCTAACTTTGCTTGAGTCAATAATGTTTGTTACTACAAGTGCAATAAAACCCTCAGCTAACATGTTTATAGGAAAGCTGTGTACCGTAGTATCCAACRCCAGCATGTTTAATTATTGAGCACTAAATAAGCTAACAGGAAATATACTTTTAATAATAAAGTCAACACACTGTCTTAACAACTGAACTTTTAAGAAGCACATCCAGCTGAATCCTAATTTATTGAAGTCAGGCTCACACACCTGTCATAGTCCTAGAGTCCATTTATTCCTGAATCTTTACATTCTTTTCCACCGAAACAAACTGATTCTGGTAGGTGTTATATTTTATTTGATGTACTACCTCAAATACTCTGGCAAAATACAGCACAAATTGCAAACACTGATGCAGAATTATTTCTAATATAAGAATTGTGCTAATCAATCAAAAGTGTGTCAAACTTGTTTGTCATTGGAATACTTTTAATATTAAACACAATTTTTTTGATAAAGTTTTTGATGTTTATCCAGATTAATTTTTTTAATTTAATTGATGAAGATAAAGTGCAGTATTTAAGTATTTTGTGTTTCAGTTAGCTCAGTTTATTTTAAAGGCCTGGCACCTCAGGTAGAGGACACTTTTTATGTAAAGAATATTTGTTTATCTGCTTGTATGTTTGTGTCTTGTAAGCCTGTGTGGGCTGGGTTCCTGCTGTGGTGTATGACACAAATGATAATAAAATTACTTACTTATTTACTATTAAACAGTATTTTGCTGTATATTATGGAAAATATGAAAAGGGATTATGAAAGGAAAGAGACTATCATTAGGACAGAAATGCTGATTGCAGAAAATGTAAAAACAATGTGTATCAGTACGAGTTCTAA
Source organism: Austrofundulus limnaeus (assembly GCF_001266775.1). NCBI lineage: Eukaryota > Metazoa > Chordata > Actinopteri > Cyprinodontiformes > Rivulidae > Austrofundulus > Austrofundulus limnaeus. The sequence goes on along the minus strand of NW_013952640.1, from coordinate 768,693 downwards.
AGAAAATCAAGAGAGACGAAACATTTCACCAAAGAAGAACCCATCCAGAGGACCTACTTATTTTTTCTTTTTGATTTTTCTACCTGGATTTCTAAGATGCATCAGGACATCTATTTTAGTTTCATCAGTCCACAGCACCTTGTTCCAAAATGGAGCTGGCTTGTCCAAATGTGCTTTAGCAAACCTCAAGCAGCTCTGTTTGTGATGTGGGTGGAGAAAAGGCTTCCTCTGCATCACTCTCCCATACAGCATCTCCTTGTGTAAAGTGTGCTGAATAGTTGAACGATGCACAGTGACTCCATCAGCAGCAAGATGATGTTGTAGGTCTATGGTGCTGGTCTGTGGGTTGACTCTGACTGTTCTCAACATCCTTCAATTATGTTTATTGGAGGTTTGTCTTGGTCTGCCACTTCCAGCCTTGACTTGAACTGTGCCTGTGGTCCTCCATTTTCTCACAATGTTTCTCACAGTGGAGACTGGAAGCTGAAATCTCTGAGATAGCTTTCTGTATCCTTCTCCTAAACCATGACGGTGAACAATCTATGTTTTCAGCTCATTTGAAAGTTGTTTTGAGACTCCCATGCTGCGACTCTTCAGAGAAGATGCAAAGAGGAGAAAAACTTACTATTGCTCCCCTTAAATACCCTTTCTCATAATTGGAGTCACCTGTTTATGGAGGTCAAGGGTCACTGAACTTACCAAACCAAATTTAAGTTCCAATAATTAGTTCTAAAGATTTTGAAATCAATAAAATGACAACAGTGTCCAAATTTATGCACCTGCCTAATTTTGTTTAACCAATTATTACACATTTTCTGTAAATCATATAAACTTCATTTCACTTCTCAAATATAACTGTGTTTGTCCCCTATATGATATATTTAACTGATATTTTTTATCCAAACAATCAATGATTTATAAAGGGTAAATCAGGAAAATTAACAAGGCTGCCCAAACTTTCGCACCCCACTGTGTAGATATATAAACATTGGGCCTCATGCAAGAACCGTTCATACACACAGATTTGTTCTTAAGTTGTGCGTACGAGTGATTTAGGAAAATTTGTGGCATTCACCAATGTTTTCGTATTCTACGATTTTTTTCAGATACGAACAAAATTTACGAGTGGTCCAGACCTGTCGTATATTTTACGAGCAGTCAGTCTGCTGTTATCCAGACGGGTTTTCTTCATTAATAACTTTATATTTCATTAGTTTGAAGATATTTTAAGTTGAAAATAAATTACACTCCATAATTATGTTGACAATAGGCTACTCTGCTTGAATTAGAGTTATAATTTTAATATATAATATAAATTGTCCGTCCGGCCGGCTTATCCGCTATCGGGTGCGGCGGGGGGGGGGCAGCAGGAGAAAGACCCCGCTCTCCCCTGCTACACCTTCCAGCTCGTCCTGGGGACACCGAGACGTGTCCAAAGTGCCAGACTTATTTTAAAAACATTTTAAAATGCTTATTTCAGACCCGCATCTGAGACCACCTGCGCCGCGCAGCGCGCTGGGGGGGTGGGGTGTTGTTACGGTGCGCTGTGCTGCGGCTTCTGAATAAATGAAAATGATTTAACACAGTTGTTTATACTTTTAGCAGCTCTTTTTATTCCACAGCTGAGCTGCTAAAAATGACAGATTTTCTTGTCTGGATCTCTGACAGACGGACTTCAATCTCTGGACTCGTAAACTTCTCCTTTTTTATAATTATCGCTGTCATTTCTCATGAATGAATGGACACTTCCTTGTATCTGAGGCAGGAAACGTAGCCTTATATGGTGTTTTTGGGGTGGTAATTATGCTAATCTCCTCTCGCATGCACGAGCAGCTGGATAGAACAGGTGTAATTTACACAGCTCATTTACGCACGTTTCCTGAAGATAGAAGCGTTTGTTGAATCTGACGTGACATGTTCGTACGAACCCTTTGTACGAACAAAAGTAAGAGAAATTTAGGATAAAAATACGAACATGTTCTTGCATGAGGCCCATTGTGAGCTGTATATGGCTGCATACAGGTGTAAAAATTTATTAAAACTTGGGGTAATATCCGCATGTAAAATGGCAACTTTCGTTTAAATAAACTATGCTTTTTAGATTTTAATGCTGCTTAAAAGTATATTTTCCTCAAAAGATTGGGGTGGCCAAAGGTCAAGGCCACCCTATGGCTCTGCCGATGCACCTGGTGGTGGATAAAAGACACTCAGACAGGAAAAAAATACCTCCTGTTCTTTTACACAGTGGAACTCCTATCCACTTGTATATCTTGCACCATAGACATGAAGGTTTACTTTCAGTTCCTGTTTAACTCCAATCCACCAAATCACTCAACTCGTAAAACTACAAACATTCACTATTCAAATCCATCAGCAACAGGGGACACTGGTGTACAGCTTGTTTTCTCATGAATTGCGTGTTAAATAATTCACAGAGCTTGGTCAGATTTACAGTAAGAGTCTACATAACTCTAGATTTTAGGAAGCAAACTGTCCAATCTGCATGCCTAAAAATCCAAAAGCACCCCACTCCAACACTGCAGCTATGTTTGCACCTCGGTCTGCCGTGGGTTTATGAATAGCAGCAAGCGGCAGGTTGGCGCAGCACGTCTTGTTCCTGATTAATGCCAGCCTTATCTGGCTTTCCTCCATCACCCACTGATGCCCAATCTGCTCCCCTCACACAGAGCTCATAAAACACCTTATGATGATGAAGAAGATGATGATCAGTGCAGCAGTGACCAAGGCTGGCACTGATAACTGGATGATAGCAGTGGTGGACAGTAACAAAGTACTTTTACTTTATTACTGTAATTAAGTACATTTTTTGAGTATCTTTACTTTACTTGAGTAGTTATTTATTTGGGAACTTTTTACTTTTACTCCACTACATTTCAAAGACAAATATTGTACTTTTTACTCCACTACATTTCAAAGACAAATATTGTACTGTTTACTCCACTACATTTCAAAGACAAATATTGTAC
>NW_013952640.1:760813-764970 GCF_001266775.1 Austrofundulus limnaeus | reverse complement strand
GTACTTAAGTACTTTAAAATGCATGTACTTCTGAATACTTAAGTATTTTCAAAAGTAAGTACTTCAGTACTTTTACTTGAGTAGATTTTTGACTGAGTAACTTTTACTTGTAGTGGAGTAGATTTGACCATGAGTATCAATACTTTTACTCAAGTACTAGAGTTGAGTACTTTGTCCACCACTGGATGATAGTGAGGTCATTCTGGGTCTGTTGGCACTTTTCAGGAAATGATACAGCTCCATTCCCCMTTTTAAATTTAGATTTAACTAAAACCACTTAAATAAATGATCCTGATTCTTCTTTTGGTACGACCTCAAAAGAGGTTCCTAGTAAGCCAAACTGGTCCCATATGATGACATGCAGACACATCAAACTGCTGATCATTCAGAGAATCATTACAACTGTGAGCAGTATTATGGCAGCTGCACACACAATAACACACGTTCAGCTTTGACAGCCTTATGTTAACGATAAATGTTTATTCTTTTATAATTCCTGTTTGTGTGTGTGATTTTTAGTTTGTAGCATTAGCAAAATATCTATTGAACCAGTGGGCAGATTTTACTGAAACTCAAGATGGTCATCACAGGTAACTGACATGACCTAACACACAAATGACTCAGTTTTACAGCTGTAGAGATAAATGTCTGCTATCTACCTTGGTGTGGTAGTAGCTGAGAGTCATTTCCAACATACTGCACTGATTATTGGTGACAACAAAAAGTTATGAATAAATGGACAAATTTTAATGAATTTGGCATTATGATACATATCACGATACAGGGGTCGCAATATGATATATGGTGATATTGTGATACTGTAGGCAAGGAGATATATTGCCATGTTCTCCAAAAGAGTCTACCGTATTTATTCAAGTATAATATGTAAAATTTAATCCATAAAATCATCCATAAAGTTGGGGGGGGTAGTATTATACTCGGATAAATATTTTATCTTCTGGGGCAAAAGCAGGTTACTTCCTACTCGCGTGGGCCTCCTCTGGTGGGGAAACTTTTTTCAGGGATACAAACTTTTTTAGAACACCGGTAGACGGTAGCCATTACAGACAAACATGGTTTTTGTTCCAGGAGCGGCTTGATCACATGCTAATGTCATTAGTTCGTTATCATTACTAAGGTGCAGGACTGCCCCCCCCCCCCCCCCTTTTTTTTCACATCATGTCGCCTGCCTGGATCTGTTATTATCTCGCTCTGAAGCACGGAGGAGTGTCAGAGGTAAGATCGCTTCAACTGCTTTTTACGACGCGGTCTCATTTCCGGACTCAATAATTTTGCCGATATTTCAGTTAAAATACATAAGTAAAAATATTTATCTGAGTATAATAATGTCATGTGAAGTCTCTGACTTTTGTGTTGGCACATCCTAGTGGACTATGTGTAAAATACCAAAATTCATATGATGCTGCTACATCTGATATACTGTATATTTGTTGTCAAAATCCTTTTAGTACACATGTTGTTAAAATAAAATGAACAGTCCAATGATCATTTTACTGATATGTATAAAGACTGCAAAGGCTGAAAAATCATGAAGTCTGTATGAAATTGGAGGTAGTTTGAGGATTTAATTTTTTGTGGTTTTTAAGCTCAAAAAAGGGGGGTCGTATTATACATGAGATCRTATTATACACRAAAAAATACGKTAAGTACAAAAACTCAATATAAAAGCACATCTTGGATTGCATGCATAAAATCTGATTCAATTCAGTTTATTTTATGCAATCAGAAGAACTGAGAACTGCGTTTATATTTCACACATATTCTTACAACAGCCATTGATTAAGCCTTAATTAGAAATTGATACAGTGCTTAAAGAATTAATACAGTATCATTGGTAAATTAAATATTGAGATATTTTATCATACCCTTACAAATGACTCAGTCTATTTTACAACTGCTGAGATAAATATCTGATATCCTTGGTTTGGTAGTTGCTGAGAGTCATTTCTATTGCACTGAAGTGGTTTTTGGTGAAAACTCTATCAGTTGTCAAAACATCTTATGAACGTTTCACCAAAATTTGTCCAATGGTTCATAACTGGACCTCTACGGCTAATAAACCTCAACGCTTTAAGCACTTATAGATATTCTATTTGTCCACATGGATTACACATTTAGGGCCTGACTAATGAATAAGATGAAGGTGTATCTGTTGTGTATCAGTTGCCTGTAAGAACGAACAAATCGATTTTTTACTAAAGGAGAATCAAACCCTCCTGTAGTAAAAGCCTGTCATAAACTCCTTCAGTACATCAGGTGTGCTGTACTCCTTGTAGGCTATTTTTATCCACTTGTAAGTCACTTTAGATAAAAGTGTCTGTTAAATCAATGTAATGTAATAAACACAAAGAGGGAAGCAGTGTTTCTGTGTGTCTGCAGCTTCAAACACAAACAGCTGATCATAATGTTGAAAGGGTGGAAATTGGAGCAGGGAAGTCCCAGGCAAAGCAGAGCTGTAGCATGTAATAAATAAACTTCCTTTTCAGCCTGGGGTGTGACTTGACCCTAATTTTTACTTTTTATTTGGCAAAATACTTTGAAAGTAGTTTCTTTTTTAAGTGATTTTGTAGTGTGTGACTTAATTCCTGCACTTCCATGGATTACATGTACATTCTGTTTCTTTTATATGTAATTATTGTTAAGAAAATCCTTTGTAATATAGTAAATGAGACTCCGCAATGAGAGTTCAAAGTGTTCATCTGCCCCTGAGCTGCTGGGAAGTGAATCTCCATAATCACATCAGCAGGAGAGGGGGAGGGTCGAAGTGGTGGCCAAGGGGCCAGGGGAGGGCCACTGTGACATCTCAGGGAAAGTGACATTAGCCAAGTTGGTTGTGTAACCACTGAGCCACAGGGACCATTTTACATTTAGGTGGAACTAGATTTGATTCAAGTGTTGACTCTGTTAGCATGAGGCAGTTAGGTGATCCTGCAGGTGGATAATACTGAAGATCAGAAAGTTTTTAAATGGTCATCAGGGTTTAGTTTTATGGGAAGCTGACTGTGCAATTTTAAAATGATTGGGTTTTTAGCTCCACTATAAAGAAAACCACAAACTGTACACAAAAGACAACAGACAGTAAAAAGTATTCTGTTTTAGTTTTTGGTTTTCATGCCATGACTTCTTTAATTTAATATGGTGCTCAATTGGATAAACTCTGTTCCCCTTTGGAGTAAATGGAAAAAGCTTTGTGTGTGCTAGGACTGCTACTAATAACTGTAAAGTTATCTCAATCAATAAATCAATAAAGTCTGGAAAAAACACATTTCCAGATTGTTTTCCATTTCTCCATTCAAATACAGATTTGGAAAATTATTAAACTAAAATCTATACCTTTMCACATGTTGTAAGACTGCATAGTAGGGTTGGGCAAATTATTATTAGCAAATTAATTAATCAATTATGTTATTTAGTCAGTTACAAATAATATGATGATTAATAGATGACATATTTTTTAAACTCTAAACCAGTCACAGATTGACTGAGTGCATTATGGACTCTCGTTTATAGAACTGTCTCCACTGTTTATTGGAGAAGAGTTTTGATGTAGCCGGCACMGTTTATGTTGGTGTTTCAGGTGATTAAACAAGTTTGTAGGGTTAGAGTTAGCTGCTCTTTACCACCTTACATCACAGTTTGTTATAGTATGGGCTCACCCAGACTCTTGATAGTGAGAAAGTGTCGCACACAAAAATATGTTAACATCACGCAGCAGTAATCACAGTAATCAAAAAGTGGCAAATAAAAAAGGCGACAACTAATCGCACGTGATACAGTTTTGCACAAGCCTACGAACACTGCTTATAAATAACTTCTGTTTTTCTTACTGTAATTAAACCTTTTGACCTTCAAAGAGCACAGCTCTTATTATGAGTTGATAGACTCCAACTGGAGTCAATTTCTGAGTGTTTCTAAACTATTATTTTACATTATTTACATTTTCTGGGGAATCTGCACAGATTAAACATGATGGGTTATATTCAAATCTGAAATATGAGTGTGTTTGTGTGCTTGTTCTATTGAAGCATTTCTGTATATTTCTTTATACTGTGTGTGTGTGTGTGTGTGTGTGTGTGTGTGTGTGTGTGTGTGTGTGTGTGTGTGTGTGTGTGTGTGTGTGTGTGTGTGGTGACTCT
>NW_013952640.1:756769-760721 GCF_001266775.1 Austrofundulus limnaeus | reverse complement strand
GTGTGTGTGTGTGTGTGTGTGTGTGTGTGTGTGTGTGTGTGTGTGTCACTTGGATGATGATTGCATGACAGATTCTAATTACAGTGGCAGATTTGAAGGTGGTGACATCTTCTCACCAACTGGAGCTCAAGATTGTTCATTTAGCGATGGGTTTTCAGAGCTGATGTAAAAAAAAACTTGAAATGTGATATTTGTAAAAACATCTCTGCTGCCTTCCACTGTTACTAACTTTTTTGGTGCATTCAAGACTAAAAAAATAAAATATAAAAATGGAGACAAATCATTAAATTAAAATTTAATTTAAAAAAGGACAAGTTTATTTACCAATATTTGAAAATATGTATATTTGCTAATGAACTAGTATTTCCCTAATTAGTGGAATAAACATATTGATTACTAAACACTGCTGTGAGAATCGGATTTAAAAGCCGTTCAGTTCATTAAGCTCAGTTACGCCTGGCCACTCAATGACCTTACGACCTGCTTAACGCTACATAAACAGCAGGGAGTTTCTCACAAACAGAAGATTAAGGCCAGGTTTGTGCAGAGAGAAAACAAAAAACAAAAAAATTGGAACTGTGATGGCTGATGGCTTATAATCTCTGAGTGTTTCTTCTTAAGCTTCAGTGATGATCGCTAAAAACAGTGATGGGTTTATTAGATGATCTACTACAACATTTAGATTAGGTATTCTTTCTTCTTGTTGTTACAGTAGTTTTGCTGAATTGATCTTTAGGATAAAGTAAATTATAGTCATATTAAACAGTTTAGGCAAAGTGTTTTATCTGCATGAATCCAATTTGTTTTATGGGCTGCAAAGACACGCAAGCCTGTGTAGAAAACTGAGCCTGAATGCATCGTCAGTCGAATGTGATCGAGTACTGAACCTCTTTGGATATTTTTCACTCGATTTAAAAAGTGTATAATAAGGTTTTTGTTATACAACACTTTGAAGCTGATTGCACATTGACTTTCTGTACCAGCGTACAGATTAGCCTCTGTGTCAGAAATGGAGGTAGTCACAGGGTCAAATTGGCATGTGCGTGACACTAAGCTCTTACCATCATCGCTGTCATTTAGTTGATTCTGGTTTGTTGTGTTTAATCTCACACTAACGAGGCAGGGAGAGGCTCAACCAATGAGTGAAAATGACCTGAAGAAAAACAACAACAACAGTCGAGGTTCAGCTCTGATTGCTTTTTGCCATGAGAGGTGATCACTTTTATGCTTGTTACGTTATAGTTCATCTTGGTTGTGACATTTGTGTCATGTTGATTTGGCTTTGAAAGCAGTTCTTGTTAAAACTCAAAGAAAACTTTTATTCTTCCACTTAAAAGATGGAAATCTGAGCTGTGTTCTGTTGTCAGCTGCCATAAAACAGATGGCATTTCTATTTCCTCTTAATCACAGGTGATGATTCTACCTTCTCTTTATTCTTTTATGTTTCACACACTTTCCTGCGCTTTTATTTCCTTTTTTCTTTCTCTGAGGTCTTCCTCCATCATTAGGGGACTCTAACCATTATGCACTGTGAGGAAACGGCACAACAGATTACAGTATATTAAAGTTGGAATGCAGCCGCAGGCAGGGACCAGATCGGCCACTGAAATATTCACCAAGCTTTATTAAAGCTGTTATTCCTGGCAGATGCACTGTGCCGTACAAACAGTTGGTGATAATAGTGCCGTCCGACTAACTTGTGCAGTTTTGGGTTAAGATAAGATAAGATAAGATAAGATAAGATAAGATAAGATAAGATAAGACTTCATTGATCCCACAGTGGGGAAATTTGCACATTACTGCAGCTCAATACAGGAGAGGCTGAGATAGAATAAAGAAAGTTAACTGTCAGGACTGTGAGTGTTATCGGTCTGTTTTCTGTTCTCACCGGTTATATCTGTGTGGTGTGTAGGCTTGTCAACAAGAAAACTGATGTTAAATCAATGTAGCACATTAATTCTGGAAATATTCACAGATTAAGCGCATTAATAAATATTTTAACCAGTTTTTTTTCTTTTTGCTGTGCAGAATGCAGCAGATTGAAACCGTGTGACAATGAAGTTTGTAAGGCGACATGAATTTGAGGGATTATTTCACGTTGTGGGCGTCAGGTGATTGACAGGAGGCGAAGCGTGATCACAAAAGATGTCAGTAATCGGTGACAGACTGTGTTTCCAGCAGCCTGCCAGGCTTCATTTATTCAATCAAAGTGCCTGAATGTGCTCTCTTGTCAAACAAAAAGCTGTTTTTTTTTAATAAAAGAAAGCAAAATGAATGCAGACGCTCTATTGACTCCCATCTTTTTACAATTTATTTGTGCAAAAAAAAACTAGCATTAAGGATGAAGAGACAATTTAAACCTTTGCAATGTGCGCAAAAATGATTTCCTGAGGTTTTACTTTTTTAATGCAAACTTAAGGAAGCAGTATTAAAATGGCAGCTAAAACAGTCTCAACTATAGGAAAGTGGCGATGATGTATGCTGTATTCTGAAGTTTAACCACAGAACCAAAAATCACACTAAATTATTTTATTTGGGGGATTTTGTTTTTACCTTTTAATTTCTAATGCAGATGTGTGCATCTTGAAAATCACTTTACTTTTTATCAGCTTATTCACTAAAAAAAAGTGCAAATATTCCATTTAAATGAGAAACGCTGCTCCTGTTTGGCCCAATTATCAGAACCTAAACATCCATTTTAAGATATCTGGATTTCGATTAAGGTTACATCACTCTGCGTGCGAGTTCGAGACGAGTAAAGCGAGCAGGAAAGACTGCGCTGCAGCTGAAGTGGGTCGTGGGTAACACGTTGCTACAGCAACTGCCATTCGCCGACCCCGAGGCCAGAAAACTGCTTTTCCCCCTCACACATTCACTCATCTCTTCCTCTGATCTTTCCTCGCTCGTCTTCTTTCCTCACCTCGGTCCTGCTCGTCGTCTTCTCTCTCTTCTTCTCCGTCTCTCTGTCTCGTCGCTCATTCTGCCTCCTCCTCCTCCTCCTCCTCGCGTTTTCATCCTTCGGTCTTTCTGTGTGGAGACGAACAAAAAGGAGCAGGCACTGGCTATCATTCCCTCACACAAACTGTCAGCCACAGATTGAAGCCTGTATTTTAACAAGAGAAGGTTTTCTAACAGCAGAAACAGGCTGTTAATCATTAATTGCTGTTCTTGTCTGTCAAATGTATAAACGCTTGAAGAGAAAGGCCAGAGTTTTAGGAAACATGCTCTCATAGGGAAACACTTTGGGTCTAAGACTGTTAAAATGATAAATGGCACAATATTGTAACAGGAGCACAACATATTGTCTCAGAGATTAAGTCCAGCTGGTTTAATAAAGCACAGCTGTGACAGGCTGTTATATTTCAAAGCAGGAGCAGAGAGGAAGACAAGCGGAGTGAGATAGAGGCAGCGAGGTATAAAACAGAGCAGATAGGSCCGGCCTCGGTGTGTCACCTAAATTCTACTCTAATGAATAGGCCATTGATTTCCACTAAGACCGGCCCGCGCTGACCACTCCGGCCTGTCTGCTTCCCATTAGAGCACTTTAAAACTGAGGCTGRCAGTCGTAGCCGGAGGCAGACCGGATAGAGCGGCCTGCTCCGTGTTCAAAAGAAACCTGGGAATTCATCCGTGAAGCTGCGCAGAAACCAGGAAGAAGACTTTAAAAGCAGAAACACTCTGAAAAGAATTCCCTGAAGGAATGCGTGTCGCCCTTTCATGTCTGAGGTTTCAACTACGAACATGTCGTGTTGAGAAACGATGGCGTTGGCAGCCACTCTGGTCCAAAYCCTTCTCCAGCGATGTCGCATGATGTCACGCTCAGAGTACATGCTGGGGATGACTCTCAGCTACTACCACTTCACATGTGAGCTCAATATCTGTAAAAGTGACAGACTTCTAAGTAATTCAGCTGTGGTGCTATTATTATTATTATTATTACTATTTATAAAAT
>NW_013952640.1:753764-755728 GCF_001266775.1 Austrofundulus limnaeus | reverse complement strand
TTCTTCCATGAAGCAGCTCTGTTGTCCTCCATCCATATTTTCAGTTCCAGGCTGAGTCATTTCTACCTTCTCCTCTCTGTCAACGTGTGGATTATGGGATATTTTTCTAACAGACACATGAAAATGCATTATTGTCCTCCTTTCCCTGGAGCACTGCCTGAGATTTTTAATTAAAGTGTCTCCTTACAGTGGTATTATTGAACAGAGATGAAGGTGGGATCAGCTAGAAAGTTTAGAGGACAGAAGGATTACCGCAAACTGCCTTCTCTAAATAAAACAGGAGTCCACAGTGAATTACCCGCTCGGACATGTTTTACAGCAGGACTGAGTGTCAGTGCTCAGCAGCTTGTAACCAAGCTTCTGGTCATCACTGTGTTGACCAGGAAGTGCGGCACCATGCCTGAGAGACCCGCTCTGCTTCWCAAGCTCAGGATTTTGGAGCCGTCCAACTCTGGCAGCTGCACTTCTCCATCAGCCCGCTTCCTTCATTAGCAGTAATAGGATTTGACTCTATTACGCAACGAGCCTCCGCTTGTGTTATGCAACACAAAAAGTCCTCATCATCATCATCATCATCATTATCATCAGCATCAACAGCAGCAGGAGCACTTTAGAGGAAAACTGTAACATCTTAGATTTAAAGATGGGCTTTTATAATTAATCAGACATGGAGCCTCGACTCTGATTCTTATCCAGATGAGGAAAATTACTTAAAAACAGTTTGCTCTCATGTCCCTGAAACTACGACATGTGTGGTCTAGAACTTGTTTTACATCAGTTGGTTTGTATTTTTCTTTGAAGAGTTAAAAATAAATATACGGAGCACAAAAGGTTTTTAAAAAGTGTGTTTGGCAGATTATATTTTTGTTGTAGCAACACTTCTTGTCAATAAATCTTAGTGTTTGGAAAGGCTGTTAATATCCCTTTTAAATGATGCCAGMTTAGTAAGGAACATGCATTTGTGTGTAGTAGAGTTGAGTACGCGGGTTGTGTGCATGAAAAATTAGTCAAATCTTCTCCGCCAAACTGTTTTTTGTTGTTGTTGTTGTTACTGACACTTTTTTTAAGCTTCTGGTACCTCCAGGTGCTGCCAATCAAGTGCCTGATAAAAGATTTATTACCAAGAAGCAACAAAGGAATAATCTACCAAACAAAAAGTCCTCACTTTTTGTGCTAATGTTAAAAATGAAATGAAAATAATGTGAAATCATTTACAATAAACCCACAGTTTCCTCGCATTTCCCTTCAACGCTSACTGAAGGTGAAAGCGAGTTGTTTTTGTGTGTTTGTCGTGTAGTGTTAGCAAACTATCTCACAAACCTAATAGATGGATTTAAATGAAACATTCAGAGAGTAGTCACTGGGTGTACAGCTACAACAGGCATTTGAGTCTGAAGAGCAGGATCATTAGGCCAGCCTTTGCTGTTTTGTTTGATTTTATTGTTCATTTTATTACTGTACTTTGTTCGTTGTTTTTATTTTATGCTCCTGTACAGCACTTTGGTTTTTATTGTGCTTTATAAATAAACGATGATGATGATGATGAACTTACTAACTTGTGGAGTCAACATAGTTCAAAACGGCCACCACAGCTAATTGTCTGTTAGCAACACAAAAACAGCTAAAACTCAGTCAGTTTTACAGAAATAGAGCTCAGTTTGTAGCTGAGAATTAGACAAGAAAGATGGCAGGTGATATGTATTCCTTCGTTTTGTTCATAACATTTCAGTGTAATTTAGCATTTGGGCCGCCATCATGTAAATCTGTGGTGGGAATTCAGGACAGTGTGGAGCTATTTAAATGTCATATTGATGTTGTTACAACAAATTTTGCATAAATTATGCATCTAAACATACGAAGTTTGTATTTAGTCAGTTTTTCTGCGAGCACTAGACATTTTGTAGATTATAGTTTTTATTATATTTTTATTTAATTTAGCATTTGGGCCGCCATCATGTAAATCT
>NW_013952640.1:743924-753213 GCF_001266775.1 Austrofundulus limnaeus | reverse complement strand
ACATTCATCACCAGCTGAAATAAAAGTCAAATATATCCGGGTCTTAAAAGAGACGTACACCTCAGGTATCAAACCCAATCTGATTTATGTTCTTTTCCAAAGCCTCACCGTTTGAATACTTYCCAGATTATTAATCTGTTTTGTGTAAATTAAAGAAAAACCTACGTTACTGGTTCCTCCCTTTGAGAATGAAATCCACCTGTAAATAGCCGAAAACTCACCCTGCAAGAACAACCCACACCCCTTTAAAATAAAGGGAGAACACAGCCAGTGTTTAACCGTTCCCCCTCCCCCACACACAAATAAATGTAAATGTACCCTTTGAAATGTGTGTTTAGCACTCAAATACTAGTTCTGCATTTGATATAATAACTGTAACATCTTGGATGATTTGTTGTGAGAGGGATTCAGTGCAGTCATGATGGATTGAGGTGATTGTGATGTATACATTTAAAAAAAAAACGTGACAAAAAAATAACTATGGGAACTCATTTCTTTTGAATATTTATCAGTTTTAGGCAGCTGTGATTGAGTATTTTATGGATTATGTTTGTGCTAATTTTTAAAAAAAGGTCAGCCAAATAATTTTTTTTTCCCTTTTTCTTCTGTTTTTTTTTTAACGTCATGCCTCTCATACAAGCCACAAAGACTGTTTTGGATGTTTATACTCTTGAATAAAACCAGTCAGGAATTTTCATACGTACATTTTATAACCAGGTATTGTTTAAGAACCATATTCTGTATGAATCATTATTGGTTAGTTAACCCTCAATAATATATATAAAAAACACTGAATAAGACAAATTTTTTGACTTTGATGAGATGAAGCATGTCAGTATCGTCCATGTGCGCAGCTGTCTACTCTGTATAAAAAAGGACTATATTGCCATGTGTGTTTTGTTTGATAAATATATGTGCTTTGCCGCCAGGTTGATGTAAAAGGCAAAATTTCAATTTCCTATAAACCGACGATACGTGTCAGGGTGTTGTTGTTACCTCGTTATTTGCATGAAGGAGACATGACTGTGTCTTTGCAGTTTTTTCAGGTGATGTGTAGTCATTTGTACTGACAACTATAGTAGGCAGTGTTTGCCCCCATCATCCTCTCCCTCCACCTTAATCTTTTCTAAAACCTCCATTGTACTTTGATGGCATTGTAGTCCCTTGTAGGTGTTTCATTATTATGGTATTCTTTTTTTTAAGTTGGAAATAGTTCTATGACTCCTATATAGTGATGATTTTTGTAACCTTCTCTAGTAAAACCGATATTTTTTATTATCGTGACATGCGTGAATCCTGCCTCTTTCTTCAATTTGTGTTGTTTTCAGCAAACTTGTTAAAAACATAGGTGATAATGTCCAAACATCGGGGAAATAGCTAAATGTAAATATGTAAAGTTTTGCTAAATTAAATGATGTAAGCATCTAGAGCAGAGGAGCCCAAAGTGGGGCCCGTGGGCCAAATTTGGCCCGCCAAGCCATTTGATTTGGCCCACCAACAGTAGCCAAAGTTACAAGGTCATACTACGTAGAAACACAGTGTTTCCTTTGGTCAAATGACTACATAAAAGGGCTGTAGTGAATAGTTTTCATTCATGGTGCTGMTTTATTAGGATTAAACATGAAACATGAAATGACAAGAAATATTTAGATCAGATTTAACCCCGCATGTAGATTTGCACACTTTATAAGGCCACAAAAACTCAATTTATCAATTTATAAAATGTTCCATGAGCCTTTGCTACTTGAGCGTAGGGCAGCCTTTCTCCAAGTGCACAGACTAAAACAAAAGAGGGCCATTGCACAGCTTAATCGTTAAAAATAAAGGACTTTACTTTAAAAAGTATTTGTATTTCATGTATTATATAACTGTATTTGGCCCGCAGCCATAGATAGATTTTCATTTTGGCCCCCTCAGGGAAAATGTTTGGGCACCCCTGATCTAGAGCAATATTTCTCAAAATTGGGGTCAGGACCCCATTGTGGGTCCTAAAAACATCAAGGTGTGATTTGGATAGGATTTTTAGAATTGATTAAATTTAAAAATTACTAACTATTTTTTGCCTTGTTAGTTATAAAAGTGTGAGTTGTTTAAAATTGGATGAAATTAGCATAATAATCATTGTTGTCCTTGTTTATTTGACCTGATACCAATGTCTATCACTGAAAATACAGTTGGGGGCACAGGTCTCTGCTGTTGTATCATCGGCCAAAAGCTGAAACGTTTGGGAACTATTGATAGACTACACAAATAGTACACTCAAAAAATGATTTGTTGAATGTACTTAAAGTTATGTCAAGTGGTTTCCACTCAACCACGTTGAGTAAAGGTAACAAGATTTACACAAGTAATGCAAGTAAATCTTGTTACATWTACTCAACTAGACTGAGTGGAACCACTTGACATAACTTTGTTAAGTAAATTTAACAAATCATTTTTTGAGTGGCGAATCTTTAATCTCATAAGGTTTTGCTGCAACCATAAATGTCAACGAATTGTATCCCAAATTATTTACACTTGATGCTTGCAACTGAATTTGACAACTTTTTTTTAGTTCCAACTTTTAGGATGTTGCCTAAATTCTGAAATGTATGTTTTACTTTCTGGCTTTATGTAAATTAGTTTATTTTTATTTTTTATAAATTCATTACTTCAAGCAATTGCGAACAACAAAAACAAAATTGTAATCAGAAGACAGAACAYATCTAAAACAATTTTTTTGTCTAATAGTACCATAACTAAAGTTAAATTTGTGTGAACAGTGACAAGCTGCTATTATGCTTACATACACCTTTATGCCCAACTTTTTAAGCTAATTTAGTACTTTCTTATCAGCTAAAAAATTAGGATACAATTGACCCCAAAAAACAACAGGTAAGTGTAAAATAGACAGTCCTCTCAATGTCACAGGTGAGGCTATTCAGCTAATTAGGTCTGTTATCAATTAGAATATTGAATTTTAAAAAACAACCTTAATTACCAGAAATATATTTTGTTGAATATTTTTGTTTTGAAATGTTAACATAAAGCTATCAAATGCTCACAGCTGAAGACACAAGTCCAGTACAGCCACGTCAACGTTTTAACTGAAAGGAAATTTGTTGATCTATTACAGAAAAAAAGGTCTTTTTTTTAAATTTTACAAGAACAGAGAGCTTGGCTTCTTTTAGTTAAACAGGGACTAAATGGAGCTGACGACACCGCCATCTTGTGGACAATACAGGGAACTGCATAATAACATAAAATAGACTTGTTTCTGGTTTAACTTTATTTTTATTTCCAGTGAAATGGTTCCAGTGAATGGTTGAAACCATTATCCTTTAGGGAATCAATAAATACAGTTGTTCAACTTTATAAAAAATAAATACATAAGAATGGTAAATTWTTCACTTCAGCTTTCAAATTTTACATTAAAAGTGTTCGTTTTGGCAGCATCATACAAGTAAAACTGGAAATAAATACTTTTATTTAGGATAACAGGAACAGTACTAAAGTTTCAGGGTTTTGTCTTTCCAGTTATCTTCCAACAGTGAGAGACAAATGTATTTTTTAATTCTAATTGTTACTAAAAACATTTTAAAATAAAAAGTCAAAATCTTGAGTGTCTAGCTCAAGAAATGAATAATGCTAAAAATGCAGTCATTGATGTCCTTGTTTGAGTCTTCAGCATGTCTCAGATCCTTAAAGAAGATGAAACATGATGATTAAGGCCTGTACAGGAGAGAAATATTTGTTTTATACCAAAAAAGTTTGTTTTTTGCTCCAAAACATTGTTTCATCATTCATTAGGACAATACTGCTGCTGGAGTTGGTCAAAAATATGACTTTCAGGAGTGAAAACCCTTTTTTAGAATTGTATTTTTAAAAATATGATCCGATTTTAAAATGACGCACTGCTTAGAAATAGTACAAAGTAATTACCTTGGTTTAAAAGAATACAGTAAAACAAATGTGATTGGTGTATAATGTTAAACCTGATCAAATAAAATAACAGAGAATGCAGAATAGTGCAGAATGAGGTTCAGCTCCTCTTCCTGCAGCCAGACTCTCGTGTGGCAGCTGCAGAATCATCACGGGTCAGTTGACACTAGAGGTGTAAGAAAATATCGATACACTGAAATATCGCGATATTTCATTTCCTGATACTGTATCGATATTCTAAAGCCCTGTATCGATTTTTTATTAAGGTTTAAAATGTCAACTTTCCTGCCAGCCATTCATTTGTATGTTGTAGTTCAGCCTCTGACCACTAGTTGGCAGCAGTGAGCCAGCCATTTGGCTCCTCTACCTCTTGAGCGCCAGAGAGTAAGAGAGCATTAGCATTGTGAGTAAACATTAGCTTCATGCTCCGATAGCTGAATCTGAGCAGAAAAGACCGACACCCTCTGCCTTTTAAGCTGAGGTAAGGTTACAAACAGTTACTTATTTGTCAGAATGTC
This sequence comes from Austrofundulus limnaeus, assembly GCF_001266775.1. Lineage (NCBI taxonomy): Eukaryota > Metazoa > Chordata > Actinopteri > Cyprinodontiformes > Rivulidae > Austrofundulus > Austrofundulus limnaeus. The sequence goes on along the minus strand of NW_013952640.1, from coordinate 748,774 downwards.
TGTATTTTAAGACAAATTAAGTGTCTCTTGCGCTCTTTTTTCCAACTGTAGTCAACCTTCATGTTACAGAAGGCTAGCGCATGTCTATGTAATAGAATTGTCTGAGACAATGAATTTTGGTTTTTCTTTGTTTTTGTTCCAGTAAGAGGTTTTTATTTAATAGAATTTTTGGACCAAAAAAATCGCAATACAGTATATCGCAATATTTCACCTTGCTTACAGTTTTGCAATATATCGGGATATATCGTATCGTGACCCCTCTGTCATGATATGTATCGTATCGCCAAATTCTTGCCAATACACAGCCCTAGTTGACACCCAGCGCTCGGCTCAGCAGCAGCCGGGTCTGTGGCGACTCTCCTGTAAGTCTACCGTGTCGGTGTTGACGAGGTGACCGTCTCTGTCGTCCGACGCCAGGACGCGACGCACCGCCTCCTCGAAGGCCGACGCTACGTTCGTGGCGTCCTTGGCGCTCGTCTCGAAGTACGGGAGCCCGCCGTTTTCCCGACACCACTGCTTGGCATCCTCCCCCGACACCTGCCGCCCGGGAACGTCCAGTTTGTTTCCCAGCACCACGAACGGGAAGCTGTCGGGGTCCTTTACATCAGCGTAGTAAGAGAACTCTTTCTTCCAGTTGGCCATGTTCTGGAAGCTCTGTCCATCATCCAGGCTGAAGGTGAGCAGGCAGCAGTCCGAGCCGCGGTAGAACGGCGTGCGGAGGCTGCGGAAGCGCTCCTGTCCCGCCGTGTCCCAGATCTGCAGGGTGACGCGGTGGCCGTCCACCTCCAGCTCCTTGTTGAGGAACTCCACGCCGATTGTGTGGAAGAGGTGCGAGTCGAACTTGTTGCTGACGTAGCGGTTCATGAGTGACGACTTGCCCACGCCGCCATCCCCCAGGAGGATCACCTTCAGGAGGGCCGACTTGGACATCCTGGATTCTGGGAACAGTAATCCAGGCCAAGAGTCAAGTGAGGACGTCTGGAGACACAGAGGACACAGCGAGCAGTCCGGCCTTTGACCTGAGGAGATAAAACACATTTAAAAAATAAAAGGAAGGGAAACTTTCAGGAAGTTGATACTTCCAAACAAACGAAACAAAATAATACACGACATGAAAAAAAAAATCCTGCGGATTCTCTTCATAAAATAAAGAGTTTCATTGATTACACTGTTGGATTCCAGCAGCAAAGACAGGTAGAGAACAAGAAAAACATTATTTGCACTTTTTTTTCCCAAACCTGAACTTGTCAGGAAGCAAATCAGCTGTTCATTAAGAACAATGTTGAAGAGGCAACAAGGCCTCCGGGGATTTTCAKTAACTGATATACATTTGGTAATTAACAAAACACTGTTCAACCTAAATACTGTATGTTAAACAACACTTGGACAATGGTGGGATGTGCTGTAGGAGACACAGACAGGGGTACCAAGTGGCCAGTAGGACTGCTGCTTCAATGGTGGCAGATGCAAAAACTTGGGATGAATTTGGGGAGGCCATGGGAGGYCCTAGCAAACCACTCAGCGACTCAGAAAAGGAAAGCGAGCCCCCATGTCAGTCCGTTTGGTTTGAATTAGAAACTGCCGACCTGGACTGAAGATGATGTTGAGTGGAGAAAGAAGCACTCTCATTAAAGGAGGCAGACTGTGAAGACTCTGTGGAAGACAAGTCCAGTACCATGGCAGAAGTTACCAAGTTAGTCAAAAAGCTCCTTGGGGGGCAGGCTGCCAAAAGTAGACGAGATTAGACCTGAGATACAGAGGGCTCTGGATTTTCTTCATTGTCACTTGGGCCGGATGATGGTTCCCATTTACAGAAGAGGAAGATCTGAGAGYTTGTTTCAGCTGCTGTAGGATCCAACCGTTGACACGTGGTCACGTAGTTGTTCAACATTCGTYATCACACACCTTTCATTACCTCAGACCCATGGAGTAGACTCCTGTGAAAGCCTGACCTCCACACTGAGAGGAGTCAGTTGAGGTTGTTAACACATCAGATCAGGCTCCTGGACGCCTCCCTTTAGAGGTTTTTGGGCAYGTCCCACAGGGAACAAGCCCTGGGGCAGACTCAGAACTCGSTGAGGGACYRTGCAYCKTCTCTGGTCTTGGAAGGCCTTGGGGTCCCCCTGGAGGAGCTGCAGAGTGTCAATGGGTTTCTGTTGTCTCTGCGACCTGACTATGGATAGGCAGCAGGAGATGAAGATGAAGAACCAATGAAGATTTGTGGTGATTTTTTCAAACTGAAGTTTTAAGATGGCAGCAACTTACTTTAGTCTTGGACCAGCGGTTAAATTATTGATCTGGTCAGAATAAACTTAGCTGAGATAGTTTAAAGAGCTATATACGAGTAATATCTTACAAGAGACAGAAGTTCACTTTGAATTGTTAGGGACACTTTATAAAGAAAAAGTTAAACATCACCTTAACATGAACAAGGCAAATAGCCAAGAAGGACCTATACAAATTAAAATTAAATAAATCGGCCCCTTTAAATGCAGATCTCAGATTTAGTCATTTATTACATGAAATGAATTTGAACATTTGGACATTTTAAAGCTGCAGGTTTACGTCAGATTAGACGATTTACCTTCGTTCTTCGTCTGGAGTCCACTCCATTTCTTCAGTCTTTATGAGCACGTTACGTGAAGTGTTCAAACCAGCATTCAGCTGATTCAACCCAGTCAACGAGCTAATCCTGTTAAAACAGACCGTGCAGCTCATGAACTTTCTGTGCCGCTGCTGCGCGTGAAATAATCTGTGCCGTACATCACATGGACGCTGATCACAGGATCAGAAATTCTAGTCAGCAGCAGAAAAAAAACCCACTTTTCTTCATTGCTACATCTGCAGACACATCTTTACAGAGGAAATATACAGAGAGCAACACACTCAAAAAAATGAACTAACTAGGATTAAGAATCAAATTAAATCCTGTTTAAAGTACTGCAATTCCTATCAGTTTGAAAGACTTCACTTGTTGCAGAACAAACCCGATGCAGTTACTTTTCATTTACCATGTTTTTTTCTCTTTTCTCATTAACATTGATAAGACCYTTTAAGCAGCATTTRTTTATTTTTATTTTACCATTATTTAACCAGGCAAATCCCACTGAGATCACAAGTCTCTTTTGCAAGGGYGGCCTGGGCCTGAAGGTGACCRTCTGTACATTTTTTGTGCCTATTGATGAAGGTATTTCCAGCAGCTCATTGCTTTGGTAAGGCAACGCTCTTCATTCACAGCTCCTTCTATGTTCCAACCCTCACATGTGGTCAKAAGGTGTGGGTCATGAGCAAAAGAACAAGATCCTGGACACAAGCGGCCGAAATGAGCTTCCTCTGTAGAGTGGCCGGATCCAGCCTCCAGTGTGTCGAGCCCTTTAGAGACAAGATGAGGTACTCCATCATCCGGAGGAGCCGCTGCTCCTCTGCATCACACGGACTCAGTTGAGGTGGTTCAGGCATCTGATTTGGACGCCTCCTTTTGGAGGTTTTCCAAGCATGTCCCACTGGGAAGAGGGGTCTGCCCTGAGGCCTCTTATATTCATATTACAGAAGTTTCTCCACTTCAACACAACTGGTTTGAATGAGCGTGTGGTTAAAGGGCTTCTGCAGAACTTGAACAGGTAACTCAATCTCAGGATCAGGTGTGTTGCAGCAGGGAAACAAGTAAAATCTGCAGGATAGAGACCCTCAGAGACCAGGATTGGACAYCCATACCCTTGGAGGAGCTGGGAAGTGTCGCTGGGGAGAGGGGTACCTGGGTTCCTCTCCTGGACCTTTTGCCTCCACAACCCAACCATGGGTAAGAGTTAGATGGTGGAGAGAGAGTTTCTCTGCCTTTCAGAGCAGCTTTCCACAGAAGCAGCAGCCATTTACAGCCACAGTATTAAGTTTGAGTGTTCACGTCTAACTGAACAACAATAAAATGATGTGGTATATACCACAACAATATAATCATGTGGTATATATCACACTTCAGAGGAAGTGAGTGAAAACCTAAGAACAAGCCTGCAGAAGCAACTTCAGCAGCACCCACTTCAACTAATCTTCTCCAGGAAGAGCTTAAACGTCTCTCATGGTTGTGGAAGAGTTTTGGTCCACATTTATTTATTATTCTAAAAGTTTTGCCCAAGTTTTTCAGACAGGCTGAGGTCTGGACTTTGACTGGACCACTAAAAGCACCAGATAATTTTATTTTTAAGACAACTGGTTGTGTGTTTGCTGCTGATCTCTGATTTAATTTAAGCTTAGATTTTTTTACACAACTTCATTAGATCATTTCTTTTTAATTATCTTGACACTTTAAAAAAAAGGTGATCACATTTTTTTTTTTAGTTTTTTTAAGTTATGTTTATGGCAAAACAAGTGGAACCTTTAAATGAGTTTATTAACTACAGATCTGAAGCCCTTAAAGATTGAAATGTCACAGTTTAAAAGCAGAATGTTCTGATGTCTTCAACTGGTGAGCTTTAATTTAGAAATACAASCCCTGGCAAAAAGTATGGAATCACCAGTCTTGGATGAGCACTCATTCAGACATTTCATTCTGTAAAATAAACTCAGATGAAAAACATGATACAATAATAAGGTCATTCCAAAGTGTAACTTTGTTGGCTTTCAGGAACACTCAAAGAAATGTAAAGAAAACATTGTGGAAGTCAGTGAATGTTACTTTTAATGACCAAGCACAGGGAGGGAAATATGGAATCACTCATTTCTGGGGAAAAAATGAATGGAATCACTTTTATTTTTTTATTTTTTTTTTTTATTTACTGTTATTTTACCAGGCAAATCCCATTGAGATCTCAGATCTCTTTTTCAAGGGCGGCCTGGGCCTGAAGGCAACCTATTGT
>NW_013952640.1:738135-739622 GCF_001266775.1 Austrofundulus limnaeus | reverse complement strand
ACATTTATCCATTTTAAATACACTAACCTCACTCCTTTGTAACAACTAAGGCAAAAACATAATTAATTTATCTTTAATAAATCTTTTCAGGACCCCACTTTGATGTTTCGGGACCCCACTTTGGGTCCCGACCCCAGCTTTGGGAAACGCTGCTTTAAACAACCAGAGAACCAAAGTGCATAGCAGAAAAAATTATAATCTAAAATGTAAAACAATAAAAACATTGCTGAGGTAAAGAGGGAGCTGAGCTTTGAGGCAAAACTCTGTTTATCTGTTGGTCTACAATTCTACAGTCTTGACCCAAAAAACAAAATCACAAATAGGCCCCTACAGGTGGTCTCATAGTTCTGTTACCTGAAGAGACTCAGAGTAGAGCCTCCTCCTCCTGGATGCCTCCATTGGGAGGTTTTCTGGACATTGGGAGAAGATTCCAGAGATGGCCCAGGACACGTTGGACAGATATGTCTCTCAGTTGGTCTGGGAACACCTTGGAGTCCTCCCAGAACAACTGGAAGAGGTGGCTGTGGAAAGAGAGGTCTGGACCTCCCTGATCAAACTGCTGCCCCCACAACCTGACCTGGAAGTAAGGAAGTATGTCAATTTTTTTTATAAAGTGACATTTGTATAAACAAATTCACAAGGTGCTGTACAATCATCAAATCATCTCTGAAACAAGTGGAAAATAATGGAYGGATGAAAAACAATAACATCCAACAAAAATAAAACCTGGTAAATACAATAAGATCAGAGAAAACATAAGACAGGCTTACGGCAAAAAAAAAAGTTTTTTAAGAAGAGGGCCCAGTTGTGTCTTCACAAAAAATCATCTGAGTTTTGTTTTCATTAAAWTTCAGAAAGTTAAGTGCTATCCTGACCTTTAAAACCTCAAGGAAGGAGTTGCATWAATCTAATTATCATCTGTGTAATAAAATAAAACACCTTAAAGAAAATCAGTCATGTATTCATTCTTACAATAGATCARTTGTAACTATAGTGTGTGATGTTGTTGGATTGTTTCAACTGATTCTTGTATTTGTTTTGTGCATGTGTTTATACTGTAATTATTTTTATCTGTTCATAACCACAGGTGAAATTTAGTTGTGMTACATAATTCTAGCACATTTTTATTCATAGAATATTGATTAATGTGCACTGTCCTTTTAAATAAATAAATGAAATGAAAACATGGAGGGGCTCAGTTGGTAGAACTGTTGCCTCCCAGCAAGAAGGTTGGAGGATCAAATCCTGGCCAGAGATCTTTCTGGGTAGAGTTTACATGTTCTCTCCRTGCATGAGTGGKTTTTGWCTGGATATTCTGGTTTCCTCCCACAAACCAAAAACATAGGCTAATAACTTTAAACTGTCCCTAGGTGTGAGTGAGAGAGTGAATGGTTGTTTGTATCCATAGATAGATAGATAGATAGATAGATAGATAGATAGATAGATAGATAGATAGATAGATAGATAGATAGATAGATAGATAGATA
>NW_013952640.1:728127-735436 GCF_001266775.1 Austrofundulus limnaeus | reverse complement strand
GATCTAATTAGTCAACTAATCGAAAATAATCGATGATTAATCGATTATAAAAATAATCGTTTGTGGCAGCCCTACTCTGAGCTTCCCCTGAATGACAGAGCTCCTCCCCCTATCTCTAAGGCTGAGCCCGGCCACCCTATGGAAACCCATTTCTCCTTGTATCTGGGATGTCACTGTTTTCGTCATGACTCTTACCTCATCTTACCATGAGGTATCATGACTACAGGTGAGGGTTGAAAGGCAAAGACTCAAGTCTTTGTTCACCACGACCATCCAAAGCAACACCCTCATTACTGAGGACAAGGTCCCAATCCATCACTCCATCTCCAGCTCCATCCTACTATCATTCATGGACAAGATGTGCAGGTACTTAAACCCCGCCACCTGAGGCAGAGACCCCCACCACCTYCTCCATTCCTCCCATTTCTGGTTGAGAATTATGGCCTCAGACTCAAGAGACTCTCATCCCAGCTGCTTTTCACTCACCTGAGAACTACCCCACATAAAACCTATTTAGGATGTCCTATCTGTAATTACACACAACTAAATTTGAAAAATGTTCTTGCTATATTGACGTCATTTCTTCAGATTCATCCCTGCTGCTTTGCAAGCCTATGAAGTATTACATATTCTGCACTAATGTTTGATTTATTAGTTTGTCTTTGTGAGGACCCCATGTTGTGAGCGTCCATGTTTGTCTATTTGATGACTTCAGAACACTGATTTGATGGGCCACAGTGACAAAAAGGCTGTAATTCTTCATCTAACCAAACACCTAAAAGAAAACACTYCAGGCTGTAAACTCTCCATGTGACCTCATGGTTCATGAATCGTTGTGCCACATTGGCTTGTGCCTCACCAGATACATCTGCCCCAGAGGATCTACTACGAGCTCACATGATGTCTAATATCACATGCTGCATTCACCAGATTCAGATGCAACACATGAATGGGATATTGTTAGGAAACAGTGGAATGTTTGCTGTCCTTTTTTAGGGCAATTACCCAGCTTTCAAGCTCATAAGTGCAATTAGTTGAACACTTTCCAGTGAAGACGCATTAAATTCTTTTCAGAAAGGTTTAGATAGAAGCCATGACTAGCAGCTAAATACATAGAAGTGAAGGACCATTAGACAGGAAATGATTCAGCRGGAATGTGACGACTTGAGCTGCTTCAGGAAAACTTGTGGTTTGGTTTTGCAATGAAAAGCATCAAGTCRGCTTTTCGGCATCTATCTGAAGTCCCAGTTTGGACTTTAACTGAACACACGGACACTCGTGGTTTAAAAGTCACACATTTCATCTGTGACACTCTTAGGGTTTAATTGCAGAAAATATGGAACTGTTTGCAAGATTTATTTTGTAAAACTATTGGTAAACAACTATAAAATACAACAGCTTTAATTTTATAAATKCTGGATATGTCAAACTTACAAAAAGTCAAATGACTTTTTTCTTTGGTAAGTTTTATGACAATTTGATGCCAAGTCCAAAATAGTTGGATCATCATGTAAAATGTTAAAAAAAAAGATTAATTTGAAAAACTCAAACCCAAACTTTATTYGCAATGGAACATCAAATGCTGTAGGTAGTATAAATTTTGTGAAAGAATAAGATAATTTCAAATTTTATGACAGTAACTCATAAAAATTAAGACAGGAACCATGTAAGTRTTTGAAAGTGGTGCAAATAAAGATTAGGAGGAACTTTTTTAAGAATTAGGTCAACTGGTTACATGACAATATGGGGAATGTGTTTAAAGAGGATTTTTGAGAGGCTGGATCTCAGAAGTGAAAACAGATGGGGGTTCACCAGTCTGTGCTTAAACATGAGAGTRTCATGAAGACAACAGGAAGGAGTGTGGAAAATGTGGGTTTATCTCAAATTATATGGGCATCAAAATATTTAATGAAAATACCTCAATTGGATGTTTCTTTGAAAAATATACAGCTTGTCTTTATAAGAATCAAAACAACTTTAAACAATAGTTCCGTTTTCTTCTTAAATATATATATATTTTTTTTTAATTTACATTAAAAAGTTCTGCTTGAAACCTTTGAACTGTAGGTGGAAACACTCACGACATTACTAACAGCAGAGTCACAATGATGAAAATATTCTGTACATAATCACAATTTCATAAACAAAACTTCATTGTTATTGCTTCTTGAAATCAAAAACTTACCAGTTGTTTGAGTTTTGCACAATGGTAGCTTAAGATCATACATTGAAAACAAGAATTCAGGGCAAGATAATTAAAACCTGATCCTAAACTCCAGAAAGGAGGACACATTCACAAAGACATCTAATGAACAATAATAAAATCCATGAGCAAGTTTTAGAGGCAGTTCCAGCCACTGTGGTACCACTGCTGGCCACACCCACTACAAGTCACAAAGGTCATTGCATCCTCATCAGGACCCCCACGCCTTACCCATGCAGGTAAAAACAGTGTCCCCCGGGACACCTGCGTCACTCTACAGTCTGACCCTCCACATCTTTTGCAGTGGATCTTCTGCGTCTGTGTCCCCTCCGGCCCTTGTGGAAGCTGCCTCTCGCTCACACCCCGGGATGAGTACTCCTTCCTCAGCTGCCGGAGCTCTGGACAGGCCATCTCCTCTGCAGACATCCGGGCGAAGACCTCCGGGGTCAGGGAGCCACTCAGGAGACCCTGACGTAGGTGTCCGTGTTTGGCATTCCTCAGGTTCGCCACCTTGCTCCTCAAACAGGTTTTGTATTTAAGCTGGTTGGCTGGGTGGAGCTYGTGGATGTGCCGCTCGATGTCTTCAGCCAACTGTGCCGCGTTGTCCTGATCGGGAGGTTCAGGGTGGAGAGCAGAGAGGAGAAGCTGGACACATTTAGTCCTCACAGGGTCAGAAGATGCAGAAGAGATCGTACATTGCACGGCACATTTCGCCTCTGGTTCTGAACCGCCCTCCCCTCTGTTTTCAGCCTGAACTGGACCATCGCCATCCTCTTGTGCTGAAGCCCTCGCACCGGAGTCCACAGAAACATCGCACAAATCTGYGTTTTTCCCTCCTCGCCTTTCGTTGCCGTACTCTCTCTTCCACCTYGACAACAAGCTCTTCGCAGTCCTCTTTACGCTGTGATCTGAGCAGGTTCTCAGGAGCCTATAAAGCACTTTGACGACRTCTGTGGCTTCCAGCTGCCCTGCTGTTAAATGAGACTTATCRAGATCACCAAGGAGGCTGAGGATATTCCCAAAACTTTGCTCTGCAGCTAACTTCTGTATCTGAAGAGTCAAGTGAACCACTTCCTTTGTATCCATTGTGGCTGCAGAGAGAGATCATCATAGCTTTAACAGATGACAGCTCATCTTTCAAAAACTAGAGGTGCACCAACAAATCAGCTGGCCAATTTATAATTTCCTTAATTTTGGGMAATTAGAGATTGGTCGATAGTTAGATAAGATCTGTGGAAAAGATCAGCTTCTTTTCTATCTCCACAAAGGTCTGATCAGCCACTGCCCACAGCCCCCTTTTGCTTTGCTGTGAGCACTACCTAATGTCCAGTTAAAACAAGTTTGCATTGCTTCAAGAGTATTGTTTTCATTAAAATAAGATTGGAACATTGAAGCAGGGGCCGAGCCAGGGGGTAGCCAGGGGTGGCCATGACCAACAGACACATCTTTGGCCATCCCATTGGCCACCCTGCTGTACACACCCCTTCCACAGTGAAACAACATTTAGGGGTGTAATTGTCCTCCTGAACAGTTGGCGGCAGTGTTTGAAACATTACCAAGCTCAAAGAAGTGACAAAGAAGTGATTGTTTTCTTTATATACAGAACATATGCCTATGTAATCTGACTTATGGTGACAAATGTTTTTTTTTCTTTTTGTCACATAACACAGTGTCATTTTATGCTACGAAGGCTGCAAGGTGCTCTGTCCATTCTGGTTATGAGTAGGCCYATCACTAAATCAGAAAAAGTGAAACATCCCTCTAAATTCACTGTTGGTGGTTATCAATATTGCACCTGTTCATTGGGTAAAAATATTAATTTTAGTTTTAAACATGCARCTGAAGGTCATCATTATTTGGCACAATGATGTGTTAAAATTAAAAATAAATCAATAACAATATAAAAGTAAAAAGCACCCCTAAAGTCAGTGGATATGATAAATTGTGTTACATTAACTAACCTTATCTCAGCTGTAGCAGTGAGTTTAAAACAGGATGATGGAACTAGTTTAATGAAGAATCTGTCTCTGAAATAATTATTAAATAAAGTGTTTATTTATGTAGGTAAAAGTATGTTAAACAACCTGGTAAAATACACCAGAATGCTGTTAAGGGCATCTTTTTCGTTCAAAATTTTCTGGAAGAGGAACCACAGACCCCCCAACAGTGTGGCCCCCAACTTTTAAAATGGTTCTGACGCCCACGTTTATAAGGTACAGGTATACTGCCTGGATAGGGACATAAAGAAATAACCAAAACACAAAGATCTGCAGAAACTTTAAAGTAAAAAATAATGTAATTTGCCTGGCCACCCCGTGTGAGTAGTGGTCCCCGTCTGGCCACCCCTGAGAAAAATGTCTGGCTCCGCCACTGCATTGAAGGTGTGTTGTGACCGTATAAAACCTGACAGTATCAGTTGTAAAAAAAATTCTGTATCGGCCAAAATCGGAATCGGCAGGTCAGACTTTTTAAAGATCTGTGAACAGACAGAAAACTGCAACCGGTGCACCCCTAATGTAAATACAAACCTTTTCAAGGCCATGGCAGCACAATTAACTGCTGTTTTCCTCACAAGTTATTTAGCAAAACATGTAAGTAATGCAATAAATCATATATTTGCAAGATTTCTAATGATTTTACCTGCTTTCCTTCATGGTTTGCAGGTTCTTCCTTCTYACTGTGATCCTTGAAACGTCTTCATGTGAGCAGCCATGTTGTTTCTGAAACAAGGAAATTACTCAAATTCACCTCTAGAGGGAGATGTCATCCCTCTCATTTGACTCATGTTGCTGGATCAGTTAAAAGTTCTCTTAAGGTGGATTTTTATTTTCTGGACAATGAAAGTTGGTACCACTTTGAGTCGTGTAATATTCCGCATTATRTAATAAAGGAGGCTGTAATGTTTGATTTGTAAATGTATCGCAAATAAGAATTACTCTGTCAGTCTGTTTTCCCTAAATATACTGTAGGATTAAGGCTTTTGATGAGAAGATTAAAGTGTTTGCATTTGGTTTTTGAGGTTATTCCCTGAAGAAACACAGAGCTTTCCTCTTCCCTGGCAGTAAATACAAAACGCAATCCCTGCTGCTGAAGGTGCGAGCAGACATTTGACACATAAACTAAATAAAAGCAGTAAAAGCCACTAATCTTTAATCTCCTATTCATGGTTTCTGGATGAATAAAACACTGTTAAAGAATCCGGACTGAAAACGTTTGGATTCTACGTGCAGAAACATGCAGGCCTTTTTTTTTTACACAAACAAGTCAAAGGGCCTCCAGACAAGAATTCGAAAAAGGTATCTGTTAACAAGACGAGGCAGGTCTTTTTTTCAGCTGTGGTGCAATAAAACGTTATGAAAGAAGAAGATAAATGAGTGTTGAGTATAATTTGCGGTTTTAAGGATAAGACCCCAGATGTTTTCTGTACGTCAGACCGTTGAGGGAGACAGGTATCCGGATGCCTTCAGAGGCAACAGGACATTTTAATATAAACATATACTCAAGAATGGTAATCTGTTGAGTGGAGCTGCTGCATGCCTCAAAGTCACACATTCAGATGATAGATGGGTTGCAAGGATGTTAAAGTTTTTCCTTTATTTAAATTAAATCCTTTAAAATTTGTTAAAACTAAAACACAAAACACATTTCAGCCTTTAAAACAAGAAAGAAAAATACTTTGAATAAGCTTTTCATGCTTTCCTTGTTGACAAGAGTTTTAGCCATTTTTGTTGACTGTGAAGGTTGGTCAATGATTACTTTTGGACGGTGGCTTATTAGATATTTTGCTTACATGACACACAGACGGGGATTCACAAGGCCTTGCATGTGTGCCAGTGTAAAGCCAGGCCTGAAACAAACAAAACTCAAGTTTCATTGTAAATCTTCAGTATTCACAAAGATTWGTATCTTCCCACTCATAAAGACAGTTTGATGGATTGGCCAAAGGCTCTAAAAATAACCAGGAGTAACTGAGCTGCTGTTTCCTGTCTGTGCAGTTTTCACAAACTTCATATAAATTGTATAAAAAATTATCGATATTCTTGCTCTAAATTCCTTACTTGCATTTAAACAGATTAACAAGGTGCCATTACATAAATGTTGGCATATCTTCACCCACTTAATCTTTGATTCAAAATTTTGCTCTCAACAATAATGCAGCTCGTGCCAGAAGCAGCAGCAGAAGAAGAAGAAGAAGAAGAAGAAGGCCCCGAGGGAAAACTGATCCACTGTCTGTTCGGGTAAAAGCTTCAGGCTCTTAGCACATCAACCTTTAAAACTGCAAATGGAAATAAATGCTTCCAAGAAGCTTTTAGCAGCTTTAATGTTTACATTTCAACATAAGGAGGATAAGTGTTTTAGCCAGAGGAGTATTTTGTTGTTAAGGTCAAAAAAAAGTGCTAGTTTGGTATTTAAGTAGTTTTTAACAACTAAACCTGTAGCTGGAACAGGAAGATCCACAAACTGTGAACAGATAYGGGTGGAGTGTCTCTTAAGTTAAGCTCATTAGCACTAACCAGGGAACGTGATCCTGAGGAATGCCGAGAGCTGAATGACTGTTGAAATTAGCTGAAAAAAACTGTTTTGTAGCTAAAAGAAGCACAGCACTAGCTAAGAGCTAAAAGAAGCCGATGGTTATCTAAAAAAACAACGGATGCAAAAGGGGTTATCTAAAGCTAAAAGTAGCACAAGAAGACAAGAACAGAGCAACTATGTAGTTCATAAATCTATAAAAAGATAAGCCAGAAGGTAAAGGTCTCAAAAAGATGGCTTAAAATACTGAAAGGCTAATAGCTAAAAGCAGCAAAGAGCTAGTTGAAAGCTAAAAGTAAGAGGCTGAAGTACAGAAGAACAGTCACTAAGTTTTTAAAGTTGCAAAATGCTAACTAAAAGCTAAAAGTAGCAGAACAGTCACTACATGTCCTGATGCATCTCAGTAATCCAGGTAGAAAAAATCAAAAAGAAAAAATAAGTAGGTCCTCTGGATGGGTTCTTCTTTAGTGAAACGTTTCATCTCTCCTCCAAGAGACTTCTTCAGTCTGAGGAGTTTCAGGTAAACTCAGCCTTATAAGCACTGCCTCCACATGGACAAACAGGTTAGTCACATGC
>NW_013952640.1:724211-727018 GCF_001266775.1 Austrofundulus limnaeus | reverse complement strand
AAAAAAAAAAAAAAAAAAAAAAAAAAAAAAAAAAAAAAAAAAGAGCAACACTGTTGAAGCTAATTTTTACGAGATTGATGTTTTGAAACAAAAATGAAGAGATCTCAGTGTGTTTCTTTGAAGGCAAGAGCACTAAATCAAGTTAACTGTTTTAAAAAGTATTAAAGCTGCAAAAACCATAAGTCCTGGCAGCCATCTCCTCAATGAGCTGAACATTTTGATAAATTAATGACTAGCATTAATTATAGCATAAAGTTTGCAGAAGTACTTCAACAAAAAAAAAAAAAGAAAAACTACAGAAAAAACTGGGATGTGTGCGTGTCGTTTTCTCCAATCACACATAAAATTTCGCAGCCGTTAAACACAACAAGCTCTCACATTTTTATTCAACCACACAAGTGGAATTCCCAAGGGGGAAAAAAATGTTTCTTCTTATCAAGTCACTTCACTGAGGCCTGTTTGCACATGTGGGCCCTCTTCCTCATCTGTGGGAGTGGAATTTTACCAGCACGCCGCCTCCGTGGCGGCTGCTCATCGACAGGTGGCGTCCTCCGCTCTGCCTTTGAAAGAGATATGTGAGGAAGTGGAGTCCTTTGTTGTCTCCGCCTCTCCGACTGACCACGCCACACATGATGGCATGTACGCATGAACGCACACAGGCGCATACTACCCCGCCCTGAGCTGAAGAAATCCAAAGGAGGAGGAGGAGGAGGAGGAGGAGGAGGAGCCCAACATCTGAGCTGAAAACCCCCCAACACACCAAGTGCATCTGTTGAGAAACACACAAAACACAAGAGTGATGAAAAGGTCACTGCTTTAGGATAAAATGCCAACCAGTCCTGTAGTTTTACACAGACTAACACAAACTAGAACCAACAAAACCACACAGACTGCAGACATTTTAGCTCATCTCTGGACAAAACAGTAAAAATGAGACAGTGAGTCTTTTGTTTCAATTTTGTTGATTACGATCAAACTGCCAGCATCCATTTTTGATTTACCATACGAAACATGTTAGAAAAAAGGTGACACAAAAGGGATAAAAACATCTGCAATGTAGGTCACTCACAGCAGTAAATACACATCTGCTTAAAATGTTTTAGATACTTTTATGACCAGAAATCTTGCCGAAATGACAGTCATGTCAGTATATTCTCTTCTGGATAAAAAGGTTTAGTTTTGTTTAAATGTTCAGTAATTAYTGAYGTAAAAATCGATTAAATGTTTTAATTACCAGGACAGTATTTCCCTGTTTCTGTTAACAAAATATCTCATAAACCAATGAACTAATCTCATTGAACTTTGTAGAGAACAATCACTAAGTGTGCATCGACCGCTTGTCAATGTTTGAAGTCAAGTCGAATCAAGATGGCCGCTACAGGTCGCTTATCTTGAAAAACACAAAAATGGCTATAGCGCCATTAATGTTTACAGACACTGATGTAAAATTTGGTGTTTTTACAGCTGCGACTGAGCACCAGAGCATAATCTGAGCACTCTAAACAGTTCCAGAAACCTTGTCTGAAATTTAGATTTTAACTATTTGGAGTCGGCCAGTAAAATGTTTTGTGACTGGACGGATTTTCTTGAATCGTACAGGAAATAATCATTTGACGTAACTCTATGACCAATTAACTTTTGAATCCTAAAACAGCAACTGTGTTTGAATAATAGGATTAATTTAATCTAAAACCGTTACATGAAAGGCGACAGGCTTTGTGGCGTTTAGTATAGTTAATGATGAAAACATTATAAAATAGGGACGTCTGTGTGCTTTAACCAGAGCAGATAGTTAAAGAAATGAAGCACATGTTTAATTTTCCTGTCATGTGATTGAACTCAGGAACATCAGGATGGTGCAGCCTCTGCAAACATTAAAAACTCAGTGGTTTTTTTAGTGCTGCAGATGCATAATCATCCTCTACTTTGGTTAATGCATTTGACGGGGCGTGTGTGTGTGTGCGTGCGTGCGTGCGTGCGTGTGTGTGTGTGTGTGTGTGTGTGTGTGGCCTTGTTTTTCCTACATTGTGGGGCCCATGTTTAAGGAAAATGCAGCATCGTGGGGATAACTTCGGAGGCTGATTTTGGGTGTGGGGGTTGGGTTTAGGACCAAGGTGTRAATTGAGTTTAGGTTAGTTTTAGGGTCAGGTAGGTACCTGTGAGGTTAGCCTTAGGGTTTGTGGTCAGGGCTAGAATATAAAATTGCCAAAAAAATGAAAGGAAGTCAATGGACGGGTCCCACAAGGATACAAAAACAAGTGTGTGTGTGTGTGTGCGCGCGCTGGTCTGTACCATTCCCACCACACCCCAAACTTTAACACCCAGACGGTGATCCCTCACAGTTAAAGTGGAAGTTGTTTTTGATTGGCATCTTGTGAGCTTTCAACACTTCCAGACTCCGTACATCCAGCCTTACGTACAAGACAAGATGTTGCAGGTTTTAGTTTGTTCTTGTGAACAGCCCCACTTCCGCCTCAGCAGGAAATGAGACTCTCCGAACACGAGACCTCAGAAAGAGGCCGCTGTTATGTCTGCGGAGGCAGAGAAGGTTTTATTTTTTCTCTTTCTGATAAAACCTTTGTTGACACATGTTGCTTGATAATACAGCTCTGAAATGAAAGTCATTTCAAATAATCATCTCTCTTAACCCTTTGTGCTGCGTGGACTGAGCTGATTGTTTTTTACTCTCTATGCTCGTGTTTCCTCCAGAGAGTTATCATTGACTCATCACATTTGTTTTCCCATGAAACCGCCCTCTCCACACACACACACACACACACACACACACACACACACACACACACACA
>NW_013952640.1:715805-724021 GCF_001266775.1 Austrofundulus limnaeus | reverse complement strand
CCAATGGTATTTAAACCAAATGGGGACTCGACTTTTGTCCCCAAATGTAGGCGTTTTGTCTTAAAATTGCCCCAAATGTCACCAGAAACAAACACACACACACTGACACATATCCTTGTATTGGTAACAAACTGAGCACTTTGTATTGACTTGCATTCATTTTTGTAACTGCATTCATGCCTAACCCAGACATTTTCCTTAAMCCTAACCATTACTGGTCAATAGTTAACCCTAAACTTAATCAAAACTTAATTCACACCACACCTCGAAACCTAACTAGTAAAGAGCAGTAGAGCTGCAAATAAAGTGAGGACTGGTACAAGGTCCTCACTTTACATCAAAGACCTCACTTTGATAGTAACTATTTTGCAAGTGGTCCTCACTCTGTAGCGGAAACAAGTACACACACACAGACACACACGCACGCTCAGCAGCTGGACAAAAGATTAGCCTTGTGGGAAATCCAGCACCAGTGGGGGCTCCCATAATAACAAATAACCACATCCTCCTGTTGCTCCCAGTTGTCCCACACCAACTGGACATGACTCAACATGGCTGCCATAGCCAACTGATCTTTAGAAACTAACTCAGCTAGTTTCACAAAAAAATTTAACTAAACTGTGGTGTGGTACCAAACATTCCCAACACATATTTGGAGCACCGACAGATGGTGCAAAACTCACATTTAAAATTTTRCCATTAACGTTTTACGGTCATCACTATTTGTCTGTTAGAAAAATATCTTACAAACCACTGGGTGGATTTTAATGAACTTCTCAGGAAGTAATCATTAAATGTACATCAAGAACTGATGAACCTTTGAAGTCAGGCCCATTGAAGATGGTCGCCACAGCTAATTAACATTAGCCAACTTACAGCTATTATCCTAAAGTCTGAAACAATGGCATGAAAAATAGAGGGCAATGTGCATTTCTTCAAGAGCTTTTCATTTGCAGTGAGGTCAGAGTTTTATGTTTTAGGCCCTGTTTTCATGTAAACTATCTCTGGAAATATTAGTGTTTTTTCAATGTTGATTGTGGCAAATAAATAACATTCTGCTGTGCTTGTTGAATCCATGCAAGCTAAGAGAAGCAGAACAACTAAAACCTCAAAGAAAACAAGGGCTAGCTAAACATCAAAAGACTAAACTAAAAGATAAAATAGCATCGCAACAAAAAGTACAAAGGCTGGCTAAAAGTATCAAAAGAAAGAGTAGCTCAAAGCTAACAGCAGCAGTAGGCTAGCTAGAAGCTAAAATATCAAACATCAGTGTATGTAAAGTCAGGCTGGAGAATGAGCTGGTTTTAATGAAAACAATGGTCAACTTTTARAATTTCAGGACAAGTGTTTAATGCCAAAGTTTTAAATTAAGAAAGTAACAAAGTGTTATATTTTTTTAGATGTGGTCAAATCTTGAAAACTGTGTGATTACAAGCAAGAGTATGTGTTGGGGATGACTCTCAGCAACTACCACTCTAAATATCTAAATATCTGTGTAATACCACTCTAAATATCTAAATATCTGTGTAATACCACTCTAAATATCTAAATATCTGTGTAATTTAGTGAATTACAGCCATTTGTGTGTCTCAAGGTTTATTAGCTTTGGCAGCCTTCTTGAATTAGATCAACTTCAAAAGTTCATCATTGCATCCAGTGATTGATTTTTGAGATTTTCAGTAATTTCTGTAACTAGTTGATGAGATATTATGCTAACAGGACTGTCAGGGTTAATTGATCCTTTACCCATTTAATTCTAAATCTAAATATCTATAGTTYTGATTGTCAATAGCCTGCTATGATAAARGCAGATTTTGTCTGAAAGGGCRGTGCCTCGTTTTAAAACCMCCGGTGCAACAAAAGTATTTTGTCCAGCRTACTTCTCCCTCAGATAAAACAGGCTATAAAGTTTTATGACAGAACACATTTTATGTCAGTTCRTTATGAGCTGGATTATAGAGACATTTCTGCTGTTGTCTGATCATATTGTTTCTCATGCGAGACGATGTTTCACCTCTTGTGTTTCAGGACCTTTCTGCAAAATTGAAGCATTTTTTTTATCAAATTAAAAGAACAGACACATGTACTGGCCTCTTTTACATGTTTCTGTAGCCTCTCTGGTCTTTTCTGTTGGCTGATTGAGTTTGAATTCCAGATCTCCCACAGTTAAGATTCTTTGGGCCTGTGGTGTGTGTGAGTGTGTGTGTTTGTGTGGAGAGCTCTTAACTCTACTGCCTTTCCACCGCATTCCATCGTTTCTTTCTCCTTCATTTCCTGCTCTTCAGCTTCTCCTCTGCTCCCCCATGTCGCTGCTCCCCTCACCCCCACTGCCAATTTACCAAAACACATTCCTCCTACATCCTCCGTTCCTCCACCCGGCGCCCGATCACCAACTCTGTCGTCTGATGATTCCTTGAGAAATCAGACCTGTGTCACCAAAATAATGGATGTGAAAGAAAAAAGCTCAGTATGAGAAATAAAGACAAGGGAAGAGAAGGCTGTAAGCATTTTTTTTTTTTTTTAGTTTTCCCTCGTGTTTGTGCACACACACAGTCCTGATTGGTCACGTGGCGAAAACATCAACGGCCAACGGAGAGCGGGAGTCACAGCTTGTCTCTCTCCACCTTTAAGTAATCAATAAAGGAATGCACACACACACACACACACACACACACACACACACACACAAACACGCACAATTTCATTTAAACCACAATAAGGGAAAAAAAGCAAGATAAATTAAAGGCGTAGCACTCCTTGAGGAAATGACTATCTTGCCTTTCATAAAGCTTTAAACTAAGACCATGTTATTATGAGGAATGATGGTGTTTTGGTCAAACCTTGAAATGTTGTGTGATCTCACACTGCAAGACACGTTAGAGCTAAAAGCACGTTAGGAATCACAAAACCCACTGATTACAAGCCATATTTGTTTTGGCTAATGTTGAATTGGACCGACTCTGAAAGGTAACTAGTTATAGATTCAAATAATACTTTCATTGAAGTTCTATTAAAATTCCTCCCATGGTTCATGAGATATTTTAATAACAGACAAATACACAAACGCAAAACCACGTTTACCTTTTGACTGTGTGATAATGAGGTACAAAAATGGTGGAAATTCTTACAAGCTTTTTTGTTTTTATTTAAAAAAAAGCTCTATTTACATAATTACTTCCCTTTTAATTGATTTTAAATACATGAAAACAAAGCAGTGATTTTCAGATTCTGGAGTTAACTTGCTCAGCAGACTGTGTGACTAACAGGTTTTTGTTGTTTGTTTTCGTACAATAGGTGAATATAAAGGTGACTTTTGGTTTTATCCATTACTAGTTTATGACACGTTTTACTACGGGACAATAAAGTATGTTTAATCTTTTTCTTATCACCTACTGTATTTGAACAACTACTAAGAACATGAGCCTGTTAAATACTGAGGTAACAGAACAAATAAAGGTTCTACTCACTGATTGTTGCTCATATCACTATAAAAAACAGTTACAGCAACCTAAATGTTTCTAGCACTTAGATGAATACAAGTATAATCTAACAATGAAAAAAACTTCAGCTGAGGAGAAATGTAAAGTTTATAGTTATTGAGCATTTGTATTAAGTTCATATGGACTTTACATAGTGAGTTTTATTCAGGAAACTATTTAAAACCACTTTACTGAAATGCTTCTGTCACTTCCTGCTTGGTTGAAGCCAATAAAAGARCTCAGTTGTGGTTCAAGGTGATTATTTCTTTGTAAGACCAACATTTTGTTGGTTGTTTTAGATGCTTTCAGACACAAGGGATCATTTCATAGTTTTTATTTGCCTTTTCATTTTGTTTGTTTCTAACAGAACTGTGGACATTTCTAATCTTTAAATTCACATTATTTARAATCATAAAATCAAACTGGTCATTTATGATTGTTATATAATTATTGCATTAGTTTATGATTAATGCACTGCAAGTACTGCATGGACACAAAGTAATTACCCTTTTTAGYTTGTTTCTTTTTAACGGAGATGGAATTATACATCCTCTACAGGAAAACGTGTTGTGTTTTATTGGTTAAAATGCAGAGATATAAACTATCTGCTTGTATTGCTAATAACATCTGGCCTGGTCTGGTCATTCAAACAGAAAACCTTCTAACTAACAAMTGAAGGTTGTGTATGACATCAACCCCAGATCTGAAGCAAACAGGAGGCATAATGTTTCCTTTGTGCACTGAGCGTGAGCAGAAAATAATAACAAAGATGCTGCTTTAGTTTTTCCTGCATCTAATRATATTATCCCGACTCTGTTGTTATTCAACTTTGTTTGTGTGCTGAAAAGTTTGTTTACAGAAAGTAAACATTGTCAAAATAAACACTTAGCCACTTGTATTTTTAAAAAAATCACAAGCAATGCTAATTTTTGTGTCATTAACGTYKCTGTTATCGCCACCTACTGGTGWGGCATGAACATGACAGTGTTGTAGGGTGAATCCGTGTGCTCTATTCTTGGCTGTTTGTTTTTCAAATGCAAATAATAGAAATCCATTGAATACTTGCCATAGAATAATAGAGGCCTTAGGGTCGGAACCTTTTGTGTTAGAGCGGGTAATCATTTAACTTGGAGCACCGCTGTGGCCTCCGCTCCTGACAACAAGTCTAAACAAACCCACCGTCACTCTCAGCCCAGAGAGACTCTTGCTTAATTTTTTACAATTTGTCCTCGTCATCGTCACCTGAGTGCGAAGAGATAACACAAAGCACATTTAGTGAGATACGTGTCTAATTAATTCAGGCTTGCAGCGAAGAGTTTAAGCAAATGACGTGAAAATTTGCAGACATACAGGCTCAACAAGCCTGCAGCTTCGTGGTACGTGACYGGGACAGGTAGCGGTCACTCTTAAGATGACGCTGCGACACTAAAACCAATGTACACAGAGTGGGAACATCTGAAGACCAAAGTCAGGTGGGACTCTTTTTAATCCCCCCCCCCCACACACACACTCAGCTTTGAACTGGGAGCTATTTGTTGATATGAAGTGAACCACAACACTCCATCTCACTTCCTCACTTTGAGCCACCACGTTGGCTCATTTTCAAACGRGGAACATAAAAGGAAGAAAAACACCCTCTGTGCGCCGCTGCAYAGTTTTTAGGAAGTAGCACTTTACAGGAAGTTGGCGAGCATCTGCTCAATCTAGATTTGAGCCTTGTTTTGAGTAAATCCAGCAGTAGAACAAACCTAATGGGCCAAAAATATTAAAAACATAATTATTGCCTCCCTCATGAAGTACCCATGTATGTGTGCATATTTCTCTGTCTTTTAGTTAAATATCTTGTGAAACACTGCAACGTTTTTAATGAAATGCTCAGAAAATAACCACGGGATGTCCATCGGGAATTGACGAACTTTTAGAGTCAACCTGATTCAAGATGGCTGCCACAACCAAGGGAACAGCTCAAACTCAGACCATTTTCCAAATCGTGAACCAGAATTTGGTCTGGTGTCTCTGAGCACTGACTCCTAACTTTAGGAGTCAACCCTGTTTGTCTGATAGCAAACATTCTGAATCAGTAAATGCACATCTACAACTAGTCGACCCGATCCAAGATGGCCACCTCACCTAACTTCAACCAACACAAAAATGGGTTTAATCTGAACAATTTTACAGATATTGACACCACACGGTCCAAGCACTAACAGACTGCACATTTGAAACTATGGTGTGCAGGTCAGTGGGTGATATGCATTCCTTCAAGAAATAAGCTTTTAATTTAATCAGCTTTAAAAATGAGGGATAACATGAAGTGTGTTTGTGCCATTTTGTAAGTATGAGTAAATTTTTTCCTACTTAAAACCAAAATTTGTGGTGTGAGCCTTCAGACCTGTTGTTAAGAAATAAAGGCCTGTTTTAAGCCTTTGTCTAAACATAACAGAATAAGGGCATGGACTTTTGGGTAAATTGTGTACAGTCTGATACTGACAGTCTGTGAGACACAGCAGCTGTGGCCAGGGGTGAAAAAAGGGGAACACGTGATGTAAAGGTTCACAATCTGGCTGCTTTGACAGAGTTACATAACAGCAAACATGTGAACAAAAAAAAAAGGGCAGGAAGATTTAAAAAAAAACAGAGGTGAGAGAACTGAGGTGATGTCATGCATTTCATAGTAAGAAAAGGAGAGCGAGTCAGCGAGGCAAACAGATGAGCGTCACAGTTTTTTCTTTCCTTTTCTGTCATTCTCTCAGTCAGAGAGGAACGGCCTGAAACGTAGGCCTCAAATTTCAGCACATGTTGCCTTATTTGGCATCCCAGAAAAAAGAACGGGGGGAAAAAAAGAAAGGAAGGAGGCGGCGGGGACCAAAATTCCACATCAGGTTTTTATCAAATGTGGCGTCAGAAGTAGCCTCTCGATCTCTGAAAGCTGAATATCAGGACCAAAACAAGCTCTTTCCTCCAGGAAAACAGGAATATTACAAAACTCCTGGATAATAAAGAGGAGATTTTAGCGGCATGTCTTCTTGTAGATGTAGGTGTAGATGCTGCTGCGTTGGTGTGTCCTCAGAGCACAAATAGTTCATTTTGACACATAAAGCCACATTCAGCTGCTCACATCTGACAAAACAACCAACAGGAAATAGAACAGACACCTCCTTGTCTGCTCTCTGCTATCCATTTGCAGAAATAGCTTCCCCCGCTGTTATCAAGCCTGGGTCACACTTCCTGCCTTTCTGAGACTCYAATTCGCGCAAGGGATTCTGGGTGAAGCATGGATGGTACAGCAAGCAGCGGGCCCTCCRTCTCCATGCCCCCGCCTACTTGTTTCGGCAACAGGAAGTCAGCTCTCCCACTTCCTCCTCGTTTCGAGCAAATGCAGAAGTGTGGAGGGTCCGGGTCGGAGAAAAGGTCGCTCTCGGTTCTCTAACTGAACCTTCTCMTCATCCTCTTCCTCTTTAAACACTGAAACATTAATTATAGGAGAACCTCTATATGAAGTCAGCTGAGAAATTCAGTGCTGCAAATGGCAAAAACGTCACTGATTAACTAAAAAAAATCCAGAAAATAAACAACCGATGCACTGTGTTCACATTTTCAGCAAAAATAGCTCTTCCCACATACGTCCTTGACCCCATCGCTCCTCCACAGCAAGGATCTAGACTGACTTTTTTTCATTGGTTGCACTCATGCACAAAAATTAGGTGCACCCAATTTTCAACTGCATTGCAAATGTAGCAGTTTTACAGGTTCACTTTTAATAATTAAAATTATTGTCCATTAAGGCAACATTAACTTGCAAATGATAAGTTAACAATCTAGTAAATGTGTTATTTTCATTTTTCCTTTTCATCCGCACCACATCAWTCTGCTTATCTAACTAGCCCTTGCTCTCCTATGACGGCAGCACATAGCATAAAAAACATAAATTCAAAGAATCTCTTCCATCTTTCCTCTGTCTTACAGAATAATGTAACAGAGAACAGTAACTTAGATGGTCTTGTTGATAATATTACAACTTGCKAACAYATAAGAAAGCCCTTCGTAAAGCTAGAACTGTATATTATTCATCTTTAATAGAAGAGAATATAAACAATCCCAGGTTTCTGTTCAGTACTATAGCTAGACTAATTAAAGTCTTATCTCTGTTGACCCATGTATCCCTATAAATATAAGTACTGATGACTTCATGAGATTCTTTATAGATAAAATAATTTTCATAAGGAATAAAATTCATGCCACACTTCCTGCTACTGCCTCTGATGAGGCAGCTTTAGTGTCACTAGAACCTGATTTATGTCTGGACAGTTTTTGTCCTGTTGAGCTCTGAATTATCTAAAATGATAGCTTCATCCAAACCATCAACATGTCTGCTAGATCCCATCCCAACCAGGCTGTTCAACGAAGCATTCCCCTTAATTAGTATCTATATTTTAGATGTACTTAATTTATCTTTAATACACGGTTATGTGCCACAGAGCTTTAAGGTTGCTGTAATTAAACCATTACTTAAGAAACCTGATCTTGATTTAGATGACTCTGCAGTTGTTGGGTGTATCAGAGATGGACAGGAAGCTGAGTACAGAGAGCTGGTGGACCGCTTTGTGGCATGGTGTGGGGACAATCATCTCATCTTAAATGTGAACAAAACAAAGGAGATGATTGTAGATTTCAGGAGAAATAGTGTTAGATCAAACCCTGTTTCCATCATGGGAGAAGAAGTGGAGGTGGTTGAGG